>NW_021832847.1:57500-91262 GCF_006345805.1 Octopus sinensis
TATCTATCTATCTCTATCTCTGTCTCTATCTATCTCTTTATCTCTCTCTCCCTCTTTCTTTCTATCACTCTCTCTATCTATCTATCTATCTATCTCTATCTCTATCTATTTCTTTATCACTCTCTCCCTCTTTCTTTCTATCTCTCTTCCTCTTCATCTCCTTCTTTCTGTTATTCTCTCTCCCTTTCTCTTTATCATTCTTTTTCCCCTTTATTTTTTCTCTTCATCTTCTTCTTTACTTGTTTCGGTCAGTGAACTGTGGCCGTGCTGGGCCACTCCCTTGAAATCGATACCCAATAAATATTTTCTTTCTTTTATTTCAAAAGTCTGATACATATCCAATTAGTTTCTTTTCTACCAAACTGCTAAATTACAAGGGACGTAAACAAATCACCACCGGTTGTCAGTTGCGTAAACTAACACAAATAAAAGCATGCACGTACACACACACACACACACACACACACATACTATACATATACATACATTCATATATCGTCATCTTCATTTCAATGTCCCCTTTTTCATGCTTGCATGGAATGTAAGCAATTAAAAGAAAACCTCACGGATCTTTACCTTTTGACCGACAGATTTAGAAAATAATTTTTTGTAACTAAACACTTTCAAACTTCGTATACTGGTAGAATGTGTCATATAAAACATCTTTTACTCTTAGCGTTTTTGAGAAAACTTTATATTTACGAAGTTATTTCATGTTAAAGTTGTCGTATTTCGGTAATTTCAACCAATCAATGACGTGTATTCAGCTGAATAAAATTACTGACGTTGTTTGTCAACAACAACTATCGGTGGTGTATATTTCATTTGTCACTGTTATTTATGACATTGTTTGTACTGGTTTTGGATCTTTTCTTTTTGAAAGCCAGATTTTCCTAGTTAACTAAACAATTTGAAACTTCGTATACTGGTAGAATGTGTCAAAAGAAAACATTATTGTAAACCAAAATGAAAACGGAATTGTAATTTCTAAGTTTAACGTTGTTTAATAATTCGAATTTTAACCAATGATATTCTTTCTTTCGGCCTCATATTATTTGCTGCCTCTCAAAATATTGTTACTGTGGCGTAAACAGCTATTTTGTGACGTAGTTAACGTAAACATGTAAATAGCTAACTAAAATAGCTAACTAGATCCTAAATAGCTACACACACATGTATACAAACATATGTATATATATATATATATATATATATATATTATATATATATATTATATATATATATATATATTATATATATATATATACACCTATACACACATATTCTAATGCATATGCATATATGTGTATATATTTATAATGTGTGTGTATTATAGATGCATACATTATATATATATATATATTATATATATATAGATATATATATATATATAAAAGATGTTTACATACAATATATATATGTTATATACATCTACATGTATATGTATGTATGAATATATAAGAACCACAGAATTTGAATCAAACTGTTTTGATCCAAACATACACACACACACACACCAACACTACAATCCATGAGACATCCTAACATAATCAATGCTACTACTACTACTATCATCATCATTATCATCATCATCCACTGCCGCCACCACCACCACCACCTCTACAAAAACACCAACACTATAATTGCTGCCATCATACACATCCACTGTCACCACTACCACCACTGCCATGATAACCACATCTACCACAGCTGTTTGCTTACTGCTTACCCACTCACAAAATAGCTATCTACGTCACATTAACACTATGTAGCTAATAATTTCAAATGAAAACAGACAATATGATTGGCTAAGGATAGAATAAGTACTGGGCTTACAAAAAGAATAAGTCCCGGGGTCGAGTTGCTCGATTAAAGGCGATGCTCCAGCATGACCGCGGTCAAGAGTAACATTAAAAGTAAAATATGTTTTATATGACACATTAGGGTTAGGGTTAGTGTCCGAAGGTTGAAAGTGTTTAGTTACAAAAAATATATTTCTCGATCTGCCGTTGAAAGGGTAAAGATCCCTTATATTATTTATTTAAACCCTTTACAAACTAGAAGGGTTATGGGTCAAGAGGAAAATACATCAATCAAATATTGGGAAGGCCATCGGTTGAATAAAACAACATTGTTCCTCAACAGAACAATAAGGCTCTATAGTTAGGGGAAATTTACCCATTCAGTTTCAAAACACAGGTGGAGCCAAAAGAGGTCTCTACACATACATACGTATACACACACACACATACATACATACATATATCCAGACAACTTCAGCTTTATATATATATATATATATATATATATATATATTATATATAATATATATATATATATTATATATATATGTACTAGCAGAATTGCCCGGCGTTGTTCGGGGCTGAATTGCTTGAAAGTACTGTTAATGATTGCACTGAATTATGATGATTATTTAGGCAAATATTGATATAAGTTTACGGTGGGAGATAAGGACTTAACGATCAAACGTGTGCCATTGCATTGTTTTGCGGGAACCAAATTTCTGATGAGCATTATAGTGGCACCAACTTTAAGTGTGAGAAGTGTGGTGGTAGTTCGGGGTGCTCAAAGGAATTGAGTACCTCTATTGGATAGTTGATGACGTCCTCTGGGTCAGGAGTTGTATCGATAGACTGATATACATAGACTTCCCCAGGAATGAGTTTTAGCATTTCATCATTAATATGGTGAACAGTTTTATTCCTCGGGGCCAGTATAGCCTTTTTGCCAATCCAATCCATATTCTGATAATTAGCTTGTAGATCTGGGAACACTGTATCTCTGAGATCAGGAGGCGTCTTAACAATGGTACAAATGGAATCGATGGCAATATTACCATTTTCATCCCCTGGTATTTTGCCTTCGCCAAGTGCAAGGAGGGTGTGAGGAAATGCTGCTGATGTGATATTACGTCGCATATGAGCACGCATATTGGTGTGAAGTTTGAGTGTTACTTCCCTTTTATTAAAAAAAATATGCATTAAAATGGAAAAAAATGATGGTAAATTATTTGTAAAATCGTAGACTCATCATAGACGCGCGCTAATACCCAGAAGGGCTCGATATGAATCACGACTATAAGATACCCGGTTTTGGTTAAACTGCATCGCAAAATGTGGGAGTAGTTAGGAATCTAAATCGGAGTAGACAGACACACAACCTTTCTTTTATATATAAAGATTTTCGTCCGTCCTAAAAAACTTTGTGCGGAGTGAATGGTTACCTCTATGGAAATATATACACACACATTATACATACATGTGTGTATAGATGAATATATAAATACATTTAAATATCTATATACACTTTTGGGCGATCTTTCTGCTACTTGGATATACTTTAGATCTTATATTCGTCCAATTCGTCCTAAATAACTTTGTATGGAGTGAATGGTTACATCTATGGAAATATATACACACACATTATACATACATGTGTGTGTCTATATACACTTTTGGACGACTGCTACTTAGAGATAACTTTAGAAGTTAGGTGATCTAGCAAAAAGGATGACCAGTTTGACTTGCTCATCCCTGTCACACACTCACACACACGCACGCACACACACACACACACACACACACACGCACCCTCACACACACACAGACGCACACACAGACGCACACACACACACACACACTCACACACACGCACACACACACACACACGTTAGCTTACAATTTTATTTATATATTTGCGTGTCTATGTGTGTAAAGAGGAAGTGGGAGTAATATGCAGAGTGAAATGTTAAAATATTGAGTTTTCTCGAATTTTGTCTTAATTGGTGGTAAAATTGAAAGAAATTTTGTATGGCATGACCCAATGGAAGTACTTTGAAAAATCATGGGTAAACTCTAATTGAAGAAATTGTGTGAGGAGTAAATCGTTATGTATTTATTTGTTTCTGTTTGCTGTGTTTTTTTTAGTAGTGGTTTAAGGTACACTTCTCTCGTTTTATAGAAATAGTTTCACTTTAATCGTTGCACACTTGCAAAGAGAGAGGAGTAGAAATTAGAGTGATAGCGTGAGTGAATCAGATCGCTCCGTTTTTGTGTGTGTGTGTGTGCGTGTGCTCTAGCCCACAATAAGAAAAGCACTTGGCTTACACACCACAATGTGAGTTTTCTCTAAATTTTGCTTAATTGGGGTTGAAATTTTAAAAACTGGACCTGGCATGACCCGATGCATTCTACTCTTAAAAATGCTAGGTAAATTGTAATTGAAGAAATCCTATATTGTAGATTTCTATAAGAGACAAAGAGAGGCAGATAAAATCTGCCTTTTATAATAAGATATATATATATATATATATTATATATATATATATATATATATATATTATATATATATATACTAGCAGTATCGCCCGGCGTTGCTCGGGTTGTAAGGGAAATAACTATATAAGCATTTTAGAGAGTTATAGCCAAAAAATAGCAAAAAATGCATTAAAAATTGAAAAAAAATTAAGGTAGATTTTTTTTAAATCGTTGACACATCGTAGATATTTTTAGAGAGTTACTTCCCTTATATAAAAGCGAAAAAAGGCATTAAAATGGAAAAATATGATGGTAATTTTTTTTTAAATCGTAGACTCATCGTAGACGCGCGCTAATACCCAGAAGGGCTCGATATGAATCACGACTATAAGATACCCGCTTTTGGTTAAACTGCACCGCAAAATGTGGGAGTAGTACGAATCTAAATCGTAGGAGACAGACACACAACTTCACTCTTATATAAAGATGCTTTTTTTTTCAGTCATAGAGTTAGATTTATGAAGGTCTTCAGTAGAAAATCCTTCGAATTCTGACTCGCTGCTTGATATAATGAAATTCGTATCCATTTTTTGTCAGAATTACAAATTTTGAAAACACAATAGGAACAAATTTCGGAAAAAGATCTCCATAATTCACGGAATTAAAATTACACTTCGATTTTTGTACAAAACTGTATTTGAAGTGTTTACGAAGTATAATACGTGTTTTCACGAATGTACTAAAGAGATTTACTCTGATATTCTCATTTAAATATGAATAGGTAAATTCGGGCGGTTGGTAACGAAAGGGTTAAACGGATGCATACATTTATTAATAACTATATATAAGTGTCGTCTGTTTATACATAAACACTGTTTCATACTGCAATTATATATACATATAGCTATATATAATATTATATAATAAAATATATACAGAGTAAAATAAAAACCAATTTACCTTTTCTGTATTGTTATAGCAATTCGACCGTCCGTGTGTCTTTGCAAATGTGTTGGAATGATAAGTGAGTTGTGTTTTGGCGCCTTTTTTACTAATAACAAACACACACGTGTTTGTGTATGTAGTGTGTTTGAAACGTTTGTGTTTGTCACTGTCATATATGTATGTGTATGCGTGTGTGTGTGAGGAATGACACACACACACTCACGCACGCACACATGTACATCAATGCTTTCGGAGTGTAATGTTAAAATATTGAGTTTTCTCGAATTTTGTCTTAATTGGTGGTAAAATGAAAGAAAATTTTTTATGGCATCACCACTGGAAGTACTCAAAAATCATGGGTACACTCTAATTGAAGAAATTGTGTGGGGAGTAAATCGTTATGTATTTATTTGTTTCTGATTGCTGTTTTTTTTTTTTAGTAGTGGTTTAAGGTACACTTCTCTCGTTTTATCGAATTAGTTTCACTTTAATCGCTGCAAACTTGCAAAGAGAAAGTCGTAGAAATGAGTGATAGCGTGAGTGAATGAGATCGCTCCCTTTTTGTGTGTGTGTGTGTGCGAGTGCTGTAGCCCACATTAAGAGAAGCATTTGACTCATACACCACAATGTGAGTTTTCTCTAAATTTTGCTTATTGGGTTGAAATTTTAAAAACTGGACCTGGCAGACCCGATGCATTCTACTCTTAAAAATGCTAGGTAAATTGTAATTGAAGAAATCCTATATTGTAAATTTCTATAAGTGACAAAGGAGGCAGATAAAATTTGCCTTTTATAAAAGACTAGCAGTATCGCCCGGCGTTGCTCGGGTTGTAAGGGAAATAACTATATAAGCATTTTTAGAGAGTTATAGCCAAAAAGTAGCAAAAAAATGCATTAAAATTGAAAAAAAATTAAGGTAAATTTTTCTTTAAATCGTTGACACATCGTAGATATTTTTAGAGAGTTACTTCCCTTATATAAAGCGAAAAATGCATTAAAATGGAAAAATATGATGGTAATTTTTTTTTAAATCGTAGACTCATCGTAGACGCGCGCTAATACCCAGAAGGGCTCGTTTGTTATTCTGGGTAACTTTCTGTAAAATTATTAAAATTTTGTTCAACATCGCTATAGAAAATGGGTTATTAGCTAATATTCAATTGGGTATACACAAAATTTTACGATAGAATTTTTTATTCTGGGTAACTTTCTGTAAAATTATTAAAATTTTGTTCAAACATCGCTATAGAAAATGGGTTTTAGCTAATATTCAATTGGTTATACAACAAAATTTTACAATAGAATTTGTTATTCTGGGTAACTTTCTGATACCCATAATAATATTTATGGCAAAATAGGCCTTAATTTCATTTAAGATTGTGGGAATAACAAACTATCCTTTCTTTCGGTTTGTTTACGTTTAGCGTAATGATTTCAAATAGGCTCATTCGAAAAAGTAAATAGAAATAGTCTAAGCTTTACTCTTCTGGAAAGTCTGTGGCTTGGTCCAGTTTCTTCAGAAAACTCACCGAAAGAAACAGTTTTTAAATTTTCACTCCATTCAGGTACCAATTCGTTTTCTTTATCGCTGTCGGATTCACTGTTTTCACTTTATAGCTGCAAACTTGCAAAGACAAAGGAGGAGAAGGGTGATAGCGTCAGTGAAACAATTCGCTCCCTTTGTGTGTGTGTGCGTTTGCGTGTGGTGTAAACAGACTAAGAAAAGCATTTGACACACACACCAGAATGTGAGTTTTCTGTAAATTTTGCTTAATGGAGTTTAAATTTTAAAAACTGGACCTGGCATGACGCGATGCATTGTACTCTTAAAATTGCTAGGTAATTGTAATTGAGAAATCCTATATTGTAGATTTGTATAACTCCCAAAGGGAGGCAGATAAAATCTGCCTTTATAATAAGAGACTAGCAGAATTGCCCGGCGTTGCTCGGGGCTGAATTGCTTGAAAGTACTGTTAATGATTGCACTGAATTATGATGATTATTCAGGCAAATATTGATATAAGCTTACGGTGGGAGATAAGGACTTAACGATCAAACGTGTGCCATTGCATTGTTTTGGGGGAACCAAATTTCTGATGAGCATTATAGGGGCACCAACTTTAAGTTTGAGAAAGTGTGGTGGTAGTTCGGGGTGCTCAAAGGAATTGAGTACCTCTATTGGATAGTTGATGACGTCCTCTGGGTCAGGAGTTGTATCGATAGACTGATATACATAGACTTTCCCAGGAATAGATTTTAGCATTTCATCATTAATATGGTGAACAGTTTTTATTCCTCGGGGCCAGTATAGCCTTTTTGCCAATCCAATCCATATTCTGATAATTAGCTTGTAGATCTGGGAACACTGCATCTCTGAGATCAGAAGGCGTCTAACAATGGTACAAATGGAATCGATGGCAATATTACCATTTTCATCCCCTGGTATTTTGCCTTCGCCAAGTGCAAGGAGGGTGTGAGGAAATGCTGCTGATGTATATTACGTCGCATATGAGCACGCATATTGGTGTGAAGTTTGAGAGTTACTTCCGTTTATTTTAAAATATGCATTAAAATGGAAAAAAATGATGGTAAATTATTTGTAAAATCATAGACTCATCGTAGACGCGCGCTAATACCCAGAAGGGCTCGATATGAATCACGACTATAAGGTACCCGGTTTTGGTTAAACTGCATCGCAAAATGTGGGAGTAGTTAGGAATCTAAATCGGAGTAGACAGACACACAACCTTTCTTTTATTATAAATATTTTCGTCCTAAAAAACTTTGTATGGATTGAATGGTTACCTCTATGGAAATATACACGCACATTATACATACATGTGTGTATAGATGAATATATAAATACATTTAAATATCTATATACACTTTTGGGCGATCTTTGTTTCTTAGAGATAACTTTAGATCTTATTTTCGTCCTAAAAAACTTTGTATGGAGTGAATGGTTACCTCTATGGAAATATATACACACACGTTATACATACATGTGTGCATAGATGAATATATAAATACATTTATATATCTACATACACTTTTGGGCGATCTCTGTGCTACTTAGAGATAACTTTAGATCTTATTTTCGTCCTAAAAAACTTTGTGCGGAGTGAATGGTTACGTGTATGGAAATATATACACACACATTATACATACATCTGTGTATAGATGAATATATAAATACATTTAAATATCTATATACACTTTTGGGCGATCTTTCTGCTACTTGGATATAGGGGTGATGTTTCGCTTGTCGTAGCACACGTTTCCGTCGATTTGCGTAAAAAATGTAAACACTGAATCGGCCATACATACATACATACACACACACATACATACACACACACACACATACATGCATACATACATATACACATAAACCGAGTAAAAATTTCAGTTATCTCTCTCTTTCACACATTACTCTCTCTGTCTCTTCACACACACTAACAGAAGCACTTCACTTACACAGCATACGGTCTGTCTCCCACACTCCATCAAACACACACACACACACACATGTACATCAATGCGTCCCATGCACGGTAACTTCAAAAGAACTTCCCTCGTCATACAATCGCTTTCTCTTAGTCTCTTTCGCTCTCATTACTTATGTAAAAAATAAAAGTTTTTTACGGAAATCGACGGAAACCTGTGCTACGACAAGCGAAACATCGCCGATATAGGTCTTATATTCGTCCTAAAAAACTTTCCTGTCACCCTCACGCACACGCACACAACACACACCACACACACAACACACACACGCACCCTCACACACACGCACACACACACTCACACACACGCAACCGCGCTTACAATTTTATTTATATATTTGCGTGTCTATGTGTGTAAAGAGGAAGTGGAAGACTGAAGAGTCACTCACTACCAAAGGTGAATTACTTTCATTTTTTTCTTTGCACACTTTGTGTGTGCGTGTGCGTGTGGTGTAAACCACATTAAGAAAAGCATTTGACATACACACCAGAATGTGAGTTTTCTGTAATTTGCTTAATTGGAGTTTAAATTTTAAAAAGTGGACCTGGCAAAAACCGATGCATTCTACTCTTAAAAATGCTAAGTAAATTGTAATTGAAGAAATCCTATTGTAGATTTCTATAACTGACAAAGGGAGGCAGATAAAATCTGCCTTTTATAATAAGACTAGCAGTATCGCCCGGCGTTGCTCGGGTTGTAAGGGAAATAACTATATAAGCATTTTTAGAGAGTTATAGCCAAAAAATAGCAAAAAAATGCATTAAAAATTGAAAAAATTAAGGTAAATTTTTCTTTAAATCGTTGACACATCGTAGATATTTTTAGAGAGTTACTTCCCTTATATAAAAGCGAAAAAATGCATTAAAATGGAAAAATATGATGGTAATTTTTTTTTAAATCGTAGACTCATCGTAGACGCGCGCTAATACCCAGAAGGGCTCGTTTGTTATTCTGGGTAACTTTCTGTAAAATATTAAAATTTTGTTCAAACATCGCTATAGAAAATGGGTTATTAGCTAATATTCAATTGGGTATACACAAAATTTTACAATAGAATTTGTTATTTCTGGTAACTTTCTGTAAAATTATTAAAATTTTGTTCAAACAAATCGCTATAGAAAATGGGTTATTAGCTAATATTCAATTGGGTATACAACAAAATTTTACATGAATTTGTTATTCTGGGTAACTTTCTGATACCCATAATAATATTATGGCAAAATAGGCCTTAATTTCATTTAAGGTGTGGGAAATACAAAACTATCCTTTCTTTCGGTTTGTTTACGTTTAGCGTAATGATTTCAAATAGGCTCATTCGAAAAGTAAATAGAAATAGTCTAAGGCTTTACTCTTCTGGGAAAGTCTGTGGCTTGGTCCAGTTTCTTCACAAAACTCACCGAAAGAAACAGTTTTTAAATTTTCACTCCATTCAGGTACCAATTCGTTTTCTTTATCGCTGTCGGATTCACTGTTTTCACTTTAATAGCTGCAAACTTGCAAAGACAAAGGAGGAGAAGGTGATAGCGTCAGTGAAACAATTCGCTCCCTTTGTGTGTGTGTGCGTTTGCGTGTGGTGTAAACCAACTAAGAAAAGCATTTGACACACACACCAGAATGTGAGTTTTCTGTAAATTTTGCTTAATTGGAGTTTAAATTTTAAAAACTGGACCTGGCATGACGCGATGCATTGTACTCTTAAAAATGCTAGGTAATTGTAATTGAAGAAATCCTATATTGTAGATTTGTATAACTCCCAAAGGGAGGCAGATAAAATCTGCCTTTTATAATAGAGATATATATATATATACCGCTTGGATCGCTTTCAATGCCACTACGTCCCGTCCGATTCGCTCCAAAATTTACAGGTCATGTAGAAATAGGTGACGAAGCTCGTGGGCTACCTTAGAAATCCCTATCTTAAAAGGGTGGGTTGCTAGGGGCCATCTTCCTCACTCACGCTATTTCCTCCAGTACCCTCTCACATCCCCTTAATATATAACTTTGATAGGTCCACTACCGTTATTTAAAGTATCTGTCACTCTCGCTATTTCCTCTCTTTTTCACTCATTTCACTCTCTGTGTCTTACCTTCCCATTACATCGCGTTCTTTTACGAATCTGTCTGTCACAACAACACACGAGCATGAGAACAAATATTATGAATCAGATATTCTTGCGTTCATTTATATGTATTGTGTGTGTGTGTTCTATATATAAATATGTATATATAATGTATGTGTTGTTCTATATATGAATATGTATATATAATGTATGTGTGTGTGTGTGTTCTATATATAAATATGTATATATAATGTGTGTGTGTGTGTGTGTGTGTTCTATATATAAATATGTATATATAATGTATATATACAAAGTGTATATATCTGTAGTTATGTATATTAAACTTTCTCATACTTTTTCATAGTTATATATATATTTTTAAACAAATTATAAATATAATTTAATAATTTTTATTTTCAATTTAATTTAAATTTTTCAATTTTATATTTTCTATATTATATTTTTTTTTTATGTTTTGTTTTTGGTTTTTCACTGTTTGATTTGCCTAAAAATTCCATTTTTCACTTTTATGATTATACCCAGAGTGCTCTAATCGAATATGAACTGTCTTCCCATTGGCGGACGTTTGTCTTTTTTATTTTTGAAACGAACACATTGCCTCTTTCGTTTTAAAACAATAAAACAATACTACATTAATACATTGGTCCAACAAAAAAAACATCACCCACCCTCATTCTTTTATGTATCTGAGAATGTGTGTCTGTCTGTCAGTGTGTTTCCCTAAAACTTGAGAACTACACAACCAATTTCATTCAAATTTTACACATGACTTACTTAGGGTATAAGGAGTGTGTTGAGCTGGGCTCTGGGCGCCATTGGGCTTACTGTCCACGGCTACGAGACCACAGCGAGCGCTATGGCGACCAGAGCTCGCTCTGGGCGCCATTGGGCTCACTGTCCACGGCTACGAGACCACAGCGAGCGCTATGGCGACCAGAGCTCGCTCTGGGCGCCATTGGGCTCACTGTCCACGACTACGAGACCACAGCGAGCGCTATGGCGACCAGAGCTCGCTCTGGGCGCCATTGGGCTCCTGTCCACGGCTACGAGACCACGCGAGCGCTATGGCGACCAGAGCTCGCTCTGGGCGCCATTGGGCTCACTGTCCACGACTACGAGACCACAGTGAGCGCTATGGCGACCAGAGCTCGCTCTGGGCGCCATTGGGCTCACTGTCCACGGCTACGAGACCACAGTGAGCGCTATGGCGACCAAGCTCGCTCTGGTCGCACACAGCTTCACGAGGGAGGGAAGAAGGGGGAGAAGCAACACAGGTGCAGGCGTGACCATGGACGCCAACTCCGCCGCCATCGACACACGAAAAAATATGCGTTAAAATGGAAATAAATGATGTTAAATTAATTTTAAAATCGTAGACTCATCGTAGACGCGCGCTAATACCCAGACGGGCTCGATATGAATCACGACTATAAGATACTCGAATTTGGTTAAACTGCACCGCAAAATGTGGGAGTAGTTAGGAATCTAAATCGTAGGAGACAGACACTCACACAACTACAGTTTTATATATATAGATATGTATATATAATGTATGTGTGTGTTCTATATATAAATATGTATATATAATGTATATATACAAAGTGTATATATCTTTATTTATGTATATTAAATTTTTCATACTTTTTCATAGTTGTATATATTTTTACACAAATTATAAATATAATTTAATAATTTTTATTTTCAATTTAAATAATTTAAATTTTTCAATTTTATATTTTATATATTTTCTATATTATATTTTTTTTATGTTTTTGTGTTTAGTTTTTCACTGTTTGATTTGCCTATTAGTGGTTTTATCTCTAATTTAATTTATACAGATATATATCTCATTTGTATACATTTGTATATATAATGCGTGCACACACACACACACACATATATATATATATATACACATATATATATATATATATATATAATGTGTGCATTACGTAGTCGGTAGATTCAGCTGAAAATATACATACCTATGTTAAAAGTGCTGGCAAGTTTGCATGACAACTATTTTTTTCCTCAAATGAAAGGTGTCACCTCTAGGACAAAATTCCTCATCTTATAAAATGTGGCCCCAGTAGACCCGAATGAAATCGGGTTATGTTAACCAAAATGTGAAAAGGGGTCTAAATGGGGCTGGAATGGATTAAAATTTAAAGGAGCGGGTGTTTAGGAATTCTCTGTTACATCAAGCTAAAATTTGCGCCGGCCTTTTATCGTCATGTGTTACCGTCCATGATAAAGAGTCCATGATAAAGTCCATGGTGAGTCTACTGTCGTGAGAAAGAATCACTTCAAAACTTGGTGTTTACGAATTTTCTTTTACATCAAGTTCAAAATTTTACGCCAGTCGTTAAACTGTCACTACGTTGCTGTCCGTCGTTAAGAAATGCCAGCCATGGTGACTCTACTATCCTCAGATTCTATCCCTTCAAACTTTGGTTTCCAATATTTTATTATTTTTCTTCAGCTCGCAAGTCCGTCTGTCCCTTTTAAATGTTAGCATTTTGCTGTCTGCCTTAAAGCAGACTTTTCCATTATCACTGCCTCATATTTCTGATTGATCTTTCTGAATATTTTATTTCTCAACTTACTCAAGATCTTCTGTTGTTTACAAATGGGAGAGAGATAGATGGAGATAGAGAGTAAGAGAAAGCGAGGAAGAGTCCGAAAGATAAGAAAACTAAGAGAGTGGGAAAGTGAGAGAGAAAGGAGAGAGAAACAAATACGGAGAATCATCATCATCATCATCGTTACACGTCCGTTTTCCGTGCTAGCAAGGGTTGGACAGTGTATACATTGTATACATTTATATATATATATATATATATATATATATATATATATATATATATATCTATATATATATATATATAAATATAAAATATATAATTTTATACATTTATATAAAATATATCAAAATATATATATGTATATATATATATCTATATATATAATAAATATATATAATTGTATACATTTATATATATATATAAAATGTATATATATATGTATATATATATAAATATATATAATTTGTATACATTATATATATATAATATATATAATTTGTATACATTTAATATATATACATATATATAATTTGTATACATTTATATACATATATATAATTTGTATACATTTATATACATATATATAATTTGTATGCATTTATATACATATATAAAATTTGTATACGTTTATATACATATATATAATTTCTATACATTTCAATACATATATATAATTTGTATACGTTTACATACATATATATAATTTGTATAAGTTTATATACATATATATAATTTGTATACGTTTATATACATATATATAATTTGTATACATTTATATACATATATATAATTTGTATATATTTATATACATATATATAATTTGTATACATATATATAATTTGTATATATTTGTATACATATATATAATTTGTATATATTTGTATACACATATATAATTTGTATATATTTGTATACATATATATAATTTGTATACATATATATAATTTGTATATATTTGTATACATATATATAATTTGTATATATTTATGTAGATATATATAATTTCTATATATTTATATACATATATATAATTTGTATATATTTGTATACGTAAATATAATCTGTATATATTCGTATACGTATATATAATTTGTATACATTTATATACATATATATAATTTGTATACATTTATATACATATATATAATTTGTATACATTTATATACATATATATAATTTGTAAACATTTATATACATATATATAAATTGTATACATTTATATACATATATATAATTTGTATACACTTATATACATATATATAATTTGTATACATATGTATAATTTGTATATATTTATATACATATATATAATGTGTATATATTTGTATACATATATATAATTTGTATATATTTGTGTACATATATATAATTTGTATATATTTGTGTACATATATATAATTTGTATATATTTGTGTACATATATATAATTTGTATATATTTGTGTAAATATATATAATTTGTATATATTTACGTACATGTATATAATTTCTGTATATTTATATACATATATTTAATTTGTATATATTTATATACATATATATAATTTGTATAGATTTATATACATATATATAATTAGTATATATTTATATACATATATATAATTAGTATATATTTATATACATATATATAATTTGTATATATTCATATCCATATATATAATTTGTATATATTCATATACATATATATAATTTGTATATATTCATATACATATATATAATTTGTATATGTTCATATACATATATATAATTTGTATATATTCATATACATATATATAAATTGTATATATTCATATACATATATATAATTTGTATATATTCATATACATATATATCATTTGTATATATTCATATACATGTATATAATTTGTATATATTCCTATACATATATATAATTTGTATATATTCCTATACATATAAATAATTTGTATATATTCATATACATATATAAAATTTGTATATATTCATATACATATATATAATTTGTATGTGTTCATATACATATATAAAATTTGTATATATTCATATACATGAATATAATTTGTATATATTCATATACATATATACAATTTGTATATATACATATACATATATATAATTTGTATATATTCATATACATATATATAATATGTATATATTTATATATATAATCTGTATATATTCAGATACATAATTGGTATATATTCATATACATATATATAATCTGTATATGTATTCATATACATATATATAATTTGTATATATTCATATACATATATATAATTTGTATATATTCATATACATATATATAATTTGTATATATTCATATACATATATATAATTTGTATATATTCATATACATGATCGGTATATATTCATATACATATATATAATCTGTATACGTATTCATATACATATATATAATTTGTATATATTCATATAAATATATATAATTTGTATATATTCATATAAATATATATAATTTGTATATATTCATATACATATATATAATCTGTATATGTTCATATACATAATCGGTATATATTCATATACATATATATAATCTGTAATTGTATTCATATACATATATATAATTTGTATATATTCATATACATATATATAATTTGTATATATTCATATACAAATATATAATTTGTATATATTTATATACATATATATAATTTGTATATATTTATATATATGTGTATAAATATATACAAATTATATATATAATTATATATAATTTGTATACATTTATATACAAATATATAATTTGCATACGTTTATATACAAATATATAATTTGTATACGTTTATATACATATATATAATTTGCATACGTTTATATACATATATATAATTTGTATACGTTTCTATACATATATATAATTTGTATACGTTTATATACATATATATAATTTGTGTACGTTTATATACATATACATAATTTATATACATATATATAATTTGTATACATATATATAATCTATATATGTTTGTATACGTATATATAATTTGTATATATTTGTATGCATATATATAATTTGTAATTATTTGTATGCATATATATAAATTGTATATATTTATATGCATATATATAATTTGTATATATTCATATACATATATATAATTTGTATATCTTCATATACAGATATATAATTTGTATATCTTCATATACAGATATATAATTTGTATATATACATATACATATATGTAATTTGTATATATTCATATACATATATGTAATTTGTACATCTTCATATACATATATGTAATTTGTATATCTTCATATACATATATATAATTTGTATGTATTCATATACATATAAATAATTTGTATATCTTCATATACATATATATAATTTGTATGTATTCATATACATATATATAATTTGTATATATACATATACATATATGTAATTTGTATATATTCATATACATATATGTAATTTGTATATCTTCATATACATATATGTAATTTGTATATCTTCATATACATATATGTAATTTGTATATATTCATATACATATATGTAATTTGTATATATTCATATACATATATATAATTTGTATATATTCATATACATATATATAATTTGCATATAAACATATACATATATATAATTTGTATATATTCATATACATATATATACTTTGTATATATTCATATACATATATATAATTTGTATATATTCATATACATATATATAATTTATATATATTCATATACATATATATAATCTGTATATATTCATATACATATATATAATCTGTATATATTCATATACATATATATAATCTGTATATCTTCATATACATACATATAATCTCTATATATTCAAATATATAATCTGTATATATTCATATACATAATCGGTATATATTCATATACATATATATAATCTGTATATATATTCATATACATATATATAATTTGTATATATTCATATACATATATATAATTTGTATATATTCATATACATATATATAATTTGTATATATTCATATACATATATATAATTTGTATATATTCATATACATATATATAATTTGTATATATTCATATACAAATATATAATTTGTATATATTCATACACATATATATAATTTGTATATATTTATATATATGTATATAAATATATACAAATTATATATATAATTATATATAATTTGTATACATTTATATACAAGTATATAATTTGTATACGTTTATATACAAATATATAATTTGTATATGTTTATATACATATATATAATTTTATACGTTTATATACAAATATATAATTTGTATACATTTATATACATATATATAATTTGTATACGTTTATATACATACTAGCAGAATTGCCCGGCGTTGTTCGGGGCTGAATTGCTTGAAAGTACTGTTAATGATTGCACTGAATTATGATGATTATTCAGGCAAATATTGATATAAGCTTACGGTGGGTGATAAGGACTTAACGATCAAACGTGTGCCATTGCATTGTTTTGGGGGAACCAAATTTCTGATGAGCATTATAGGGGCACCAACTTTAAGTTTGAGAAAGTCTGGATGTAGTCCGGGGTGCTCAAAGGAATTGAGTGCCTCTATTGGATAGTTGATGACGTCCTCTGGGTCAGGAGTTGTATCGATAGACTGACATACATAGACTTCCCTAGGAATGAGTTTTAGCATTTCATCATTAATATGGTGAACAGTTTTATTCCTCAGGGCCAGTATAGCCTTTTTGCCAATCCAATCCATATTCTGATAATTAGCTTGTAGATCTGGGAACACTGCATCTCTGAGATCAGAAGGCGTCTTAACAATGGTACAAATGGAATCGATGGCAATATTACCATTTTCATCCCCTGGTATTTTGCCTTCGCCAAGTGCAAGGAGGGTGTGAGGAAATGCTGCTGATGTGATATTACGTCGCATATGAGCACGCATATTGGTGTGAAGTTTGAGAGTTACTTCCGTTTATTTTAAAAATATGCATTAAAATGGAAAAAAATGATGGTAAATTATTTGTAAAATCATAGACTCATCGTAGACGCGCGCTAATACCCAGAAGGGCTCGATATGAATCACGACTATAAGATACCCGGTTTTAGTTAAACTGCATCGCAAAATGTGGGAGTAGTTAGGAATCTAAATCGGAGTAGACAGACACACAACCTTTCTTTTATATATAAATATTTTCGTCCTAAAAAACTTTGTATGGATTGAATGGTTACCTCTATGGAAATATATACACGCACATTATACATACATGTGTGTATAGATGAATATATAAATACATTTAAATATCTATATACACTTTTGGGCGATCTTTCTGTTTCTTAGAGATAACTTTAGATCTTATTTTCGTCCTAAAAAACTTTGTATGGAGTGAATGGTTACCTCTATGGAAATATATACACACACGTTATACATACATGTGTGCATAGATGAATATATAAATACATTTATATATCTATATACACTTTTGGGCGATCTCTGTGCTACTTAGAGATAACTTTAGATCTTATTTTATGTCCTAAACAACTTTGTGCGGAGAGAATGGTTACGTGTATGGAAATATATACACACACATTATACATACATCTGTGTATAGATGAATATATAAATACATTTAAATATCTATATACACTTTTGGGCGATCTTTCTGCTACTTCGATAAAGGGGCGATGTTTCGCTTGTCGTAGCACACGTTTCCGTCGATTTGCGTAAAAAATGTAAACACTGAATCGGCCATACATACATACATACACACACACATACATACACACACACACACACATACATGCATACATACATATACACATAAACCGAGTAAAAAATTTCAGTTATCTCTCTCTTTCACACATTACTCTCTCTGTCTCTTCACACACACTAACAGAAGCACTTCACTTACACAACATACTGTCTGTCTCCCACACTCCATCAAACACACACACACACACACACATGTACATCAATGCGTCCCATGCACGGTAACTTCAAAAGAACTTCCCTCGTCATACAATCGCTTTCTCTTAGTCTCTTTCGCTCTCATTACTTATGTAAAAAATAAAAGTTTTTTACGGAAATCGACGGAAACCTGTGCTACGACAAGCGAAACATCGCCGATATAGGTCTTATATTCGTCCTAAAAAACTTTCCTGTCACACACTCACGCACACGCACACACACACACACACACACAAACACACACACGCACCCTCACACACACGCACACACACACTCACACACACGCACGTTAGCTTACAATTTTATTTATATATTTGCGTGTCTATGTGTGTAAAGAGGAAGTGGAAGACTGAAAGAGTCACTCACTACAAAAGGTGAATTACTTTCATTTTATTCTTTGCACACTGTGTGTGTGCGTGTGCGTGTGGTGTAAACCACATTAAGAAAAGCATTTGACATACACAGCGGAATGTGAGCTTTCTGTAAATTTTGCTTAATTGGAGTTTAAATTTTAAAAAGTGGACCTGGCAAAACCCGATGCATTCTACTCTTAAAAATGCTAAGTAAATTGTAATTGAAGAAATCCTATATTGTAGATTTCTATAACTGACAAAGGGAGGCAGATAAAATCTGCCTTTTATAATAAGAGATATATAATTTGTATACGTTTATATACATATATATAATTTATATACTTATATATAATTTGTATATATTTGTATAGATATATATAATTTGTATGTATTTGTATGCATATATATAATTTGTATATTTGTATGCATATATATAATTTGTATATATACATATGCATAGATATATTTTGTATATATTTATATGCATATATATAATTTGTATATATTCAAATACATATATATAATTTGTATATATTTATATGCATATATATAATTTGTATATATTTGTATGCATATATATAATTTGTATATATTTATATGCATATATATCATTTGCATATATTTATATGCATATATATAATTTGTATATTTTTATATGCATATATATAATTTGTATATATTTATATGCATATATATAATTTGCATATATTAATATGCATATATATAAATTGTATATATTCATATACATATATATAATTTGTATATATTCATATACGTATATATAATTTGTATATCTTCATATACATATATATAATTTGTATATCTACATATACATATATATAATTTGTATATCTTCCTATACGTATATATAATTTGTATATATTTGTATACATATATATAATTTGTATATCTTAATATACATATATGTAATCTGTGTATCCTCATATACATATATATAATTTGTATATCTTCCTATACATATATATAATTTGTATATATTCATATACATATATATAATTTGTATATATTCATATACATATATGTACTTTGTATATCATCATATTCATATATGTAATTTGTATATCTTCATATACCTATATGTAATTTGTATATTTTCATATACATATATGTAATTTGTATATATTCATATACATATATGTAATTTGTATATCTTCATATACATATATGTAAGTTGTATATCTTCATATACATATATATAATTTGTATATCTTCATATACCTATATGTAATTTGTATATCTTCATATACATATATGTAATTTGTATATCTTCATATACATATATGTAATTTGTATATCTTCATATACATATATGTAATTTGTATATCTTCATATACATATATGTAATTTGTATATATTCATATACATATATGTAATTTGTATATATTCATATACATATCTGTAATTTGTATATATTCATATACATATATGTAATTTGGATATATTCATATACATATATGTAATTTGTATATATTCATATACATATATGATTTGTATATTTTCATATACATATATGTAATCTGTATATATTCATATATATATATATATAATCTGTATATATTCATATACATATATATAATCTGTATATATTCATATACATATATATAATCTGTATATATTCATATACATATATATAATCTGTATATATTGATATACATATATATAATCTGTATATATTCATATACATATATATAATTTGTATATATTCATATACATATATATATGTATATATTCATATACATATAATTTGTATATAAACATATACATATATATAATTTGTATATATACATATACATATATAATTTGTATATTTTCATATGCATATATATAATTTGTGTATGTACATATACATATATAGAATTTGTATATATTCATATACATATATATAATTTGTATATATTCCTATACATATATATAATTTGTATATATACATATACATATATATAATTTGTATATATTCATATACATATATATAATTTGTATATATACATATACATATATATAATTTGTATATATTCATATACATATATATAATCTCTATATATTCATATACACATATATATTCTGTATATATTCATATACGTATATATAATTTGTATATATTCATATACATACATATAATCTCTATAAATTCATATATATAATCTGTATATAATCATATACATATATATAATCTCTATATATATTCATATACATATATATAATATGTATATATTCATATACATATATATAATTTGTATATATTCATATACATATATATATTTTGTATATATTCATATACGTATATATAATTTGTATATATTTATATATATATGTATATAAATATATACAAATTATATATATAATTATATATAATTTGTATACGTTTATATACAAATATATAATTTGTATACGTTTATATACATATATATAATTTTATACGTTTATATACAAATATATAATTTGTATACATTTATATACATATATATAATTTGTATACGTTTATATACATATATATATAATTTGTATACGTTTATATACATATATATAATTTATATACATATATATAATTTGTATATATTTATATACATATATATAATTTGTATGTATTTGTATGCATATATATAATTTATATATATTTCTATGCATATATATAATTTATATATATTTATAGGCATATATATATCTTGTATATATTTATATGCATTTATATAATTTGTATATATACGATTGCATATATATAATTTGTATATATTTATATGCATATATATAATTTGTATATATTTGTATGCATATATATAATTTGTATATATTTATATGCATATATATAATTTGTATATATTCATATACATATATATAAGTTGTATATATTCACATACGTATATATAAGTTGTATATATTCATATACATATATATAATTTGTATATATTCATATACACATATATAATTTGTATATCTTCATATACATATATATTATGTACATATTCATATACATATATATAACTTGTATATTTCATATACATATATATAATTTCTATATATTCATATACATATATGTACTTTGTATATTTTCATATACATATATGTAATTTGTATATCTTCATATACATATATGTAATTTGTATATATTCATATACATATATGAAATTTGTATATATACATATACATATATGTAATTTGTACATCTTCATATACATATATATAAGTTGTATATATTCATATACATATATGTAATTTGTATATATTCATATACATATATGTAATTTATATATCTTCATATGCATATATATAATTTGTATATCTTCATATACATTTATGTAATTTGTATATCTTCATATACATATATGTAATTTGTATATCTTCATATACATATAAGTAATTTGTATATCTTCATATACATATATATACTTTCTATGTCTTCATATACATATATGTAATTTGTATATGTTCATATACATATATGTAATTTGTATATATTCATATACATATATATAATCTCTTTATATCCATATACACATATATAATCTGTACATATTCATATACATATATATAATCTGTATATATTCATATACATATATATAATCTGTATATATTCATATACATATATATAATCTGTATATATTCATATACAAATATATAATCTGTATATATTCATATGCATATATATAATCTGTATATATTCATATACATATATATAATCTGTGTATATTCATATACATATATATAATCTATATATATTCATATACGTATATATAATATGTATATATTCATATACATATATATAATCTGTATATATTCATATACATATATATAATCTATATTCATATACATATATATAATCTGTATATATTCATATACGTATAAATAATCTGTATATATTCATATACATACATATATTCTCTATAAATTCATATATATAATCTGTATATAATCATATACATATATATAATCTGTATATATATTAATATACATATATATAATATGTATATATTCATATACATATATATAACTTGAATATATTCATATACATATATATAATTTGTATATATTCATATACGTATATATAATTTGTATATATTTATATATATGTATATAAATATATACAAATTATATATATAATTATATATAATTTGTATACATTTATATACAAATATGTAATTTGTATACGTTTATATACAAATATATAATTTGTATACGTTTATATACATATATATAATTTTATACGTTCATATACAAATATATAATTTGTATACATTTATATACATATATATAATTTGTATACGTTTATATACATATATATAATTTATATACATGTCTATAATTTGTATATATTTATATACATATATATAATTTGTATGTATTTGTATGCATATGTATAATTTATATATATTTGTATGCATATATATAATTTGTATATATTTATAGGCATATATATATTTTGTATATATTTATATGCAGTTATATAATTTGTATATATTCAAATGCATATATATAATTTATATATATTTGTATGCATATATATAATTTGTATATATTTATAGGCATATATATATATTGTATATATTTATATACATTTATGTAATTTGTATATATTCAAATGCATATATATAATTAGTATATATTTATATGCATATATATAATTTGTATATATTTGTATGCATATATATAATTTGTAAATTTTTTTATGCATATATATAATTTGCATATATTTATATGCATATATACAATTTGCATATATTTATATGTATATGTAACATTTGTATATATTTATATGCATCTATATAATTTGTATATGTTCATATGCATATATGTAATTTGTATATATTCATATACATATATATAAGTTGTATATATTCACATACATATATATAAGTTGTATATATTCACATACATATATATAATTTGTATATATTCATATACGTATATATAATCTATATATATTCATAAACATACATATATGTATATGAAAATATGCAAATTACATATATGTATAAGAAAATATGCAAATTACATATATGTATATGAAAATATACAAATTATATATATGTATATGAAAATATGCAAATTATATATATGTATATGAAAATATGCAAATTACATATATGTATATGAAAATATGCAAATTATATATATGTATATGAAAATATGCAAATTACATATATGTATATGAAAATATGCAAATTATATATATGTATATGAAAATATGCAAATTATATGTATGTATATGAAAAGATGCAAGTTACATATATGTATATGAAACTATGCAAATTATATATATGTATATGAAAATATGCAAATTATATATATGTATATGAAAATATGGAATTCATATATATGCATACAAATTATATATATGTATATAAATGTATACAAATTATATATATGTATATGAAATTATGCAAAGTACATATATGTATATGAAAATATGCAAATTATATATATGTATATGAAAATATGCAACTTATATATATGTATATGAAAATATGCAAATTACATATATGTATATGAAAATATGCAAATTATATATATGTATATGAAAATATGCAAATTATATGTATGTATAATAAAATATGCAAATTATATATATGTATATGAAAATATGCAATTTATATATATGCATACAAATTATATATATGTACATAAATGTATACAAATTATATATATGTATATGAAAATATGCAACTTATATATATGTATATGAAGATAACCAATTCATATATATGCATACAAATTATATATATGTATATAAATGTATACAAATTATATATATGTATATAAACGTATACAAATTATATATATGTATATACACGTATACAAATTAAATATATGTATATAAACGTATACACATTGTATATTTGTATATAAATATATACAAAATATATATAATTATATATACAATTGTATATATTTATATACATATATATAATATATACAAATATATATAGTATAATAAATATATACAAATATATATATGTATATAAATATAAACAAATTATATATTTGTACGAATATATACAAGTTATATATATGTATATGGATATATACAAATTATATATATGTATATGGATATATACAAATTATCTATATGTATATGATAATATACAAGTTATATATATGTATATGAATATATACAAATTATTGATATGTATATGAATATATACAGATTATATATATGTATATGAATATATACAGATTATATATATGTATATGAATATATACAGATTATATATATGTATATGTATATACACAGATTATATATATGTATATGAATATATACAGATTATATATATGTATATGAATATATACAGATTATATATATGTATATGAATATATACAAATTATATATATGTATATGAATATATACATATTATATATATGTATATGAATATATACAGTTTATATATATGTATATGAAGATATACAGATTATATATATGCATACAAATTATATATATGTATATAAATGTATACAAATTATATATATGTATATAAACGTATACAAATTATATATATGTATATAAACGTATACAAATTGTATATTTGTGTATAAATATATACAAAGTATATATAATTATATTTATAATTTGTATATATTTATATACACACATATAAATATATACAAATTATATATATGTATATAAATATATACAAATTATATATATGCATATAAATATATACAAATTATATATTTGTATATAAATATATACAAATTATATATTTGTATATAAATATATACAAATTATATATATGTATATGAATATATACAAGTTACATATATGTATATGAATATATACAAGTTATATATATGTATATGAATATATGCAAGTTATATATATGTATATGAATATATACAAATTACGTATATAAATATATACAAATTACTTATGTGTATATGAATATATACAAATTACATATATGTATATGAATATATACAAATTACATATATGTATATGAAAATATGGAAATTACAAATATGTATATGAAAATATGCAAATTATATATATGTATATGAAAATATGCAAATTATATATATGTATATGAAAATATGCAAATTACATATATGTATATGAAAATATGCAAATTACATATATGTATATGAAAATATGCAAATTATATATATGTATATGAAAATATGCAAATTATATATATGTATATGAAAATATGCAAATTATATATATGTATATGAAAATATGCAAATTACATATATGTATATGAAAATATGCAAATTATATATATGTATATGAAAATATGCAAATTATATAATTTGTATATATTTATATACATATATATAATTTGTATATATTTATATATATGTATATAAATATATACAAATTGTATATATAATTATATATATTTTGTATATATTTATATACAAATATACAATGTGTATACGTTTATATACATATATTTAATTTGTATACGTTTATATACATATATAATTTGTATACGTTTATATACATATATAATATTGTAATATTTATATACATATATATAATTTGTATACATTTATTACATATATATATGTATATATTGAATTGGCATATATATATATAATTGCATATTTCATATATAATTTGTATGCATTTATAGACATATATATAATTTCTATGCATATATATGAATTGCATATCTTCATATACATATATATAATTTGCATATTTTCATATACATATATTTAATTTGCATATTTTCATATACATATTTGTAATTTGCATTTTTTCATATACATATATATAATTTGTATACATTTATATACATATATATAATTTGTATGCATATATATGAATTGCATATTTTCATATACATATATATAATTTGCATATTTTCATATACATATATATAATTTGCATATTTTCATATACATATATGTAATTTGCATATTTTCATATACATATATATAATTTGCATATTTTCATATACATATATATAATTTGCATATTTTCATATTCATATATGTAATTTGCATATTTTCATATACATATATATAATTTGCATATTTTCATATACATATATGTAATTTGCATATTTTCATATACATATATATA
This sequence comes from Octopus sinensis, assembly GCF_006345805.1. Taxonomy (NCBI): domain Eukaryota; kingdom Metazoa; phylum Mollusca; class Cephalopoda; order Octopoda; family Octopodidae; genus Octopus; species Octopus sinensis. The sequence continues at coordinate 85,219 of NW_021832847.1, forward strand.
ATTTGCATATATTCATATACATATATGTAATTTGTATATATTCATATACATATAAGTAATTTGTATATATTTATATACATAATTTGTATATATTCATATACATATATATAACTTGTATATATTCATATACATATATATAACTTGTATATATTCATATACATATATATAATTTGTATATATTTATATACAAATATATAATTTGTATATATTTATATGCATATATATAATTTGTATATATTTATATACATATATATAATTTGTATATATTTATATATATGTATATAAATATATACAAATTATATATATAATTATATATATTTTGTATATATTTATACACAAATATACAATTTGTATACGTTTATATACATATATATAATTTGTATACGTTTATATACATATATATAATTTGTATACATTTATATACATATATATAATTTGTATGCATATATATAATTTGTATATCTTCATATACATATATATAATTTGCATATTTTCATATACATATATGTAATTTGCATATTTTCATATGCATATATGTCATTTGTATATATTCATATACATATATGTAATTTGTATATATTCATATACATATATGTAATTTGTATATATTCATATACATATATGTAATTTGTATATATTCATATACATATATGTAATTTGTATATATTCATATACATATAAGTAATTTGTATATATTTATATACATAATTTGTATATATACATATATATAACTTGCATATATTCATATACATATATATAACTCGTATATATTCATATACATATATATAACTTGTATATATTCATATACATATATATAATTTGTATATATATTCAAATACATATATATAATTTGTATATATTCATACACATATATATAATTTGTATATATTCATATACATATATATAATTTGTATATATTTATATACAAATATATAATTTGTATATATTTATATACAAATATATAATTTGTATATATTTATATGCATATATATAATTTGTATATATTTATATACATATATATAATTTGTATATATTTATATACATGTATATATATATACAAATTATATATATATAATTATATATACTTTGTATATATTTATACACAAATATACAATTTGTATACGTTTATATACATATATATAATTTGTAAACGTTTATATACATATATATAATTTGTATACGTTTATATACACATATATAATTTGTATACATTTATATACATATATATAATTTGTATGCATTTACATACATATATATAATTTGTATGCATACATATAATTTGCATATTTTCATATACATATATATAATTTGCATATTTTCATATACATATATGTAATTTGTATATCTTCATATACATATATGTAATTTGTATATCTTCATATACATATATGTAATTTGTATATATTCATATACATATATGTACTTTGTATATATTCATATACATATATATAATCTGTATATATTCATATACATATATATAATCTGTATATATTCATATACATATATATAATCTGTATATATTCATATACATATATATAATCTGTATATATTCATATACATATATATAATTTGTATATTATCATATACATATAGATAATTTGTATACATTCATATACATATAGATAATTTGTATATATCCATATACATATATATAATTTGTATATATCCATATACATATATCTAACTTGTATATATTCATATACATATATATAATTTGTATATATATTCATTTACATATATATAATTTGTATATATTCATACACATATATATAATTTGTATATATTTAAAAATACAAATATATAATTTGTTAATATTTATATACATACATATAATTTGTATATATTTATATACATATATATAATTTGTATATATTTATATATATGTATATAAATATATACAGAATATATATATAATTATATATATTTTGTATATATTTATATACAAATATACAATGTGTATACGTTTATATACATATATTTAATTTCTATACTTTTATATACATATATAATTTGTATACGTTTATATACATATATATAATTTGTATACATTTATATACATATATATAATTTGTATACATTTATATACATATATATAATTTGTGTGCATATATATAACTTGCATATCTTCATATACATATATATAATTTGCATATTTCCATATACATATATGTAATTTGCATAGTTTCATATACACATATTTCATTTGTATATATTCATATACATATATGTAATTTGTATATATTCATATACATATATGTAATTTGTATAAATTCATATACATATATGTAATTTGTATATATTCATATACATATATGTAATTTGTATATATTCATATACATATAAGTAATTTGTATATATTTATATACATAATTTGTATATATTCATATACATATATATAACTTTCATATATTCATATACATATATATAACTTGTATATATTCATATACATATATAAAACTTGTATATATTCATATACATATATATAATTTGTATATATTTATATACAAAAATATAATTTGTATATATATTATACAAATATATAATTTGTATATATTTATCTGCATATATAAAATTTGTATTTATTTATATACATATATATAATTTGTATATATTTATATATATGTATATAAATATATGCAAATTATATATATTATTATATATACTTTGTATATATTTATACACGAATATAGAATTTGTATACGTTTATATACATATATATAATTTGTATACATTTATATACATATATATAATTTGTATGCATATATATAATTTGTATATCTTCATATACATATATATAATTTGCATCTTTTCATATACATATATATAATTTGCATGTTTTCATATACATATATGTAATTTGTATATCTTCATATACATATAAGTAATTTGTATATCTTCATATACATATATGTAATTTGTATATCTTCATATACATATATGTAATTTGTATATCTTCATATACATATATGTAATTTGTATATCTTCATATACATATATGTAATTTGTATATATTCACATACATATATGTACTTTGTATATATTCATATACATATATATAATCTGTATATATTCATATACATATATATAATCTGTATATATTCATATACATATATATATAATCTGTATATATTCATATACATATATATAATCTGTATATATTCATATACATATATATAATCTGTATATATTCATATACATATATATAATCTGTATATATTCATATACATATATATAATCTGTATATATTCATATACATATATATAATCTGTATATATTCATATACATATATATAATCTGTATATATTCATATACATATATATAATCTGTTTATATTCATATACATATATATTATCTGTATATATTCATATACATATATATAATTTGTATATTATCATATACATATAGATAACTTGTATATATCCATAAACATATATATAAATTGTATATATTCATATACATATATATAACTTGTATATATTCATATACATATATATAACTTGTATATATTCATATACATATATATAATTTGTATAAATATTGAAATACATATATATAATTTGTATATATTCATACACATATATATAATTTGTATATATTCATGTGCAAATATATAATTTGTATATATTTATATACAAATATATAATTTGTATATATTTATATACAAATATATAATTTGTATATATTTATATATATGTATATAAATATATACAAATTATATATATAATTATATATTCTTTGTATATATCTATCTACAAATATACAATTTGTATACGTTTATATACATATATATAATTTGTATACGTTTATATACATAAATATAATTTGTATACGTTTATATACATATATATAATTTGTATACGTTTATATCCATATATATAATTTGTATACATTTATATACATATATATAATTTGTATACATTTATATACATATATATAATTTGTATACATTTATATACATATATATAATTTGTATACATTTATATACATATATATGATTTGTATACATTTATAACATATATATAATTTGTATACATTTATTACATATATATAATTTGTATACATTTATAACATATATATAATTTGTATACCTTTATATACATATATATAATTTGTATACATTTATACATATATCTAATTTGTATACATTTATATACATATATATATTTTGTATACCTTTATATACATATATATAATTTGTAACATATATATAATTTGTATACATATATATAATTTTTATACATATATATATTTGTATATATTTTCATTTACATATATATAATTTGTATATATTCATACACATATATATAATTTGTATAATTTAAAAATACAAATATATAATTTGTTAATATTTATATACATACATATAATTTGTATATATTTATATACATATATATAATTTGTATATATTTATATATATGTATATAAATATATACAGAATATATATATAATTATATATATTTTGTATATATTTATATACAAATATACAATGTGTATACGTTTATATACATATATTTAATTTGTATACTTTTATATACATATATATAATTTGTATACGTTTATATACATATATATAATTTGTATACATTTATATACATATATATAATTTGTATACATTTATATACATATATATAATTTGTGTGCATATATATAACTTGCATATCTTCATATACATATATATAATTTGCATATTTCCATATACATATATGTAATTTGCATAGTTTCATATACACATATTTCATTTGTATATATTCATATACATATATGTAATTTGTATATATTCATATACATATATGTAATTTGTATAAATTCATATACATATATGTAATTTGTATATATTCATATACATATATGTAATTTGTATATATTCATATACATATAAGTAATTTGTATATATTTATATACATAATTTGTATATATTCATATACATATATATAACTTTCATATATTCATATACATATATATAACTTGTATATATTCATATACATATATAAAACTTGTATATATTCATATACATATATATAATTTGTATATATTTATATACAAAAATATAATTTGTATATATATTATACAAATATATAATTTGTATATATTTATCTGCATATATAAAATTGGATTTTTTATATAAATATATATAATTTGTATATATTTATATATATGTATATAAATATATGCAAATTATATATATTATTATATAACTTGTATATATTTATACACGAATATAGAATTGTATACGTTTATATACATATATAATTTGTATACATTTATATACATATATATAATTGTATGCATATATATAATTTGTATATCTTCATATACATATATATAATTTTTTGATCTTTTATTAACATATATATAATTTGCATGTTTTCATATACATATATGTAATTGTATATCTTCATATACATATAAGTAATTTGTATATCTTCATATACATATATGTAATTTGTATATCTTCATATACATATATGTAATTTGTATATCTTCATATACATATATGTAATTTGTATATCTTCATATACATATATGTAATTTGTATATTTCATCATACATATATGTACTTTGTATATATTCATATACATATATAATCTGTATATATTCACTACATATATATAATCTGTATATATTCATATACATATATATATAATCTGTATATATTCATATACATATTATAATCTGTATATATTCATATACATATATTAATCTGTATATTTCATATACATATATATATCTGTATATATTCATATACATATATATAATCTGTATATATTCATATACATAATATAATCTGTATATATTCAATACATATATATAATCTGTATATATTCATATACATATATATAATCTGTTATATTCATATACATATATATTATCTGTATATCTTCATATACATATATATAATTTGTATATTATCATATACATATAGATAACTTGTATATATCCATAAACATATATATAATTGTATATATTCATATATAATATAAACTTGTATATATTCATATACATATATATAACTTGTATATATTCATATACATATATATAATTTG
>NW_021832848.1:0-22500 GCF_006345805.1 Octopus sinensis
TATAAATATTGAAATACATATATATAATTTGTATATATCATACACATATATAATTGTATATATTCATGTGCAAATATATAATTTGTATATATTTATATACAAATATATAATTTGTATATTTTATATACAAATATATAATTTGTAATATTTAGATTATGTATATAAATATATACAAATTATTATATAATTATATATTCTTGTATATATCTATCTACAAATATACATTTGTATACGTTTATTACATATATATAATTTGTATACGTTTATATACATAAATATACTTTGTATACGTTTATAACATATATATAATTTGTATACGTTTATATCCATATATATATTTGTATACATTTATATACATATATATAATTTGTATACATTTATATACATATATATAATTTGTATACATTATATACATATATATATTTGTATACATTTATATACATATATATGATTTGTATACATTTATAGACATTTTATATTTATATATCATTTGTATACATTTATATACATATATATTAATGTATACATTATATACATATATAATTTGTATACCTTTATATACATATATATAATTTGTATACATTTATATACATATATCTAATTTGTATACATTTATATACATATATATAATTTGTATACCTTTATATACATATATATAATTTGTATACATATATATAATTTGTATACATATATATAATTTGTATACATATATATAATTTGTATGCATATATATAATTTGTATGCATATTTATAATTTGTATATCTTCATATACATATATGTAATTTGCATATTTTCATATACATATATGTAATTTGCATATCTTCATAGACATATATGTAATTTGTATATCTTCATATACATATATGTAATTTGTATATCTTCATATACATATATGTACTTTGTATATATTCATATACATATATGTACTTTGTATATATTCATATACATATATGTACTTTGTATATATTCATATACATATATGTACTTTGTATATATTCATATACATATATATACTCTATATATATTCATATACATATATATAATCTGTATATATTCATATACATATATATAATCTGTATATATTCATATACGTATATATAATCTCTATATATTCATATACATATATATAATCTGTATATATTCATATACATATATATAATCTGTATATATTCATATACATATATATAATCTGTATATATTCATATACATATAAATAATCTGTATATATTCATATACATATATATAATCTGTATATATTCATATACATATATATAATCTGTATATATTCATATACATATATATAATTTGTTTATATTCATATACATATATATAACTTGTATATTATCATATACATATAGATTACTTCTATATATCCATATACATATAGATAACTTGTATATATTCATATACATATATATAAATTGTATATATTCATATACATATATATAACTTGTACATATTCATATACATATATATAACTTGTATATATTCATATACATATATATAATTTGTATAAATATTCAAATACATATATATAATTTGTATATATTCATACACATATATATAATTTGTATATATTCATATACATATATATAATTTGTATATATTCATATACAAATATATTATTTGTATATGTTTATAAACAAATATATAATTTGTATACGTTTATATAAATATATATAATTTGTATACATTTATATACATATATATAATTTGTATACATTTGTATACATATATATAATTTGTATACATTTATATACATATATATAATTTGTATACATTTATATACATATATATAATTTGTATACATTTATATACATATATATAATTTGTATACATTTATATACATATATATAATTTGCAGGCATATATATAAGTTGCATATCTTCATATACATATATATAATTTGCAGGCATATATATAAGTTGCATATCTTCATATACATATATATAATTTGCATATTTTCATATACATATATGTAATTTGCATATTTTCATAGACATATATGTAATTTGCATATTGCTATACATATATATAATCTGTATATATTCATATACATATTATAATCTGTATATATTCATATACATATATAATCTGTATATATATTCATATACATGTATATAATCTGTATATATTCATACACATGTATATAATCTGTATATCGTTTGTATAAAGTATATAATCTGTATATATTCGTATACATGTATATAATCTGTATATATTCGTATACATGTATATAATCTGTACATATTCGTATACATGTATATAATCTGTACATATTCGTATACATGTATATAATCTGTACATATTCGTATACATGTATATAATCTGTACATATTCGTATACATGTATATAATCTGTATATATTCGTATACATGTATATAATCTGTATATATTCATATACATGTATATAATCTGTATATATTCATATACATGTATATAATCTGTATATATTCATATACATGTATATAATCTGTATATATTCATATACATGTATATAATCTGTATATATTCATATACATATATATAATCTGTATATATTCATATACATATAGATAACTTGTATATTATCATATACATATAGATAACTTGTATATTATCATATACATATAGATAACTTGTATATATCCATATGCTTATATATAACTTGTATATATTCATATACATATATATAACTTGTATATATTCATATACATATATATAACTTGTATATATTCATATATATATATATAATTTGTATAAATATTCAAATACATATATATAATTTGTATATATTCATAGACATATATATAATTTGTATATATTCATATACAAATATATAATTTGTATATATTTATATACAAATATATAATTTGTATATATTTATATATATGTATATAAATATATACAAAATATATATATAATTATATATACTTTGTATATTTTTATCTACAAATATACAATTTGTATACGTTTATATACATATATATAATTTGTATACGTTTATATACATATATATAACTTGTATACGTTTATATACATATATATAACTTGTATACGTTTATATACATATATATAATTTGTATACGTTTATATACATATATATAATTTGTATACGTTTATATACATATATATAATTTGTATACATTTATATACATATATATAATTTGTATACATTTATATACATATATATAATTTGTATACATTTATATATATATATATAATTTCTATACATTTATATACATATATATAATTTGTATACATTTATATACATATATATAATTTGTATACATTTATATACATATATATAATTTGTATACATTTATATATATATATATAATTTCTATACATTTATATACATATATATAATTTGTATACATTTATATACATATATATAATTTGTATACATATATATATTTTGTATACATATATATAATTTGTATACATATATATAATTTGTATGCATATATATAATTTGTATGCATATATATAATTTGTATATCTTCATATACATATATGTAATTTGCATATTTTCATATACATATATGTAATTTGCATATCTTCATAGACATATATGTAATTTGCATATATTCATATACATATATGTACTTTGCATATATTCATATACATATATATAATCTGTATATATTCGTATACATGTATATAATCTGTATATGTTCGTATACATGTATATAATCTGCATATATTCGTATACATGTATATAATCTGCATATATTCGTATACATGTATATATTCTGCATATATTCGTATACATGTATATAATCTGCATCTATTCGTATACATGTATATAATCTGCATATATTCGTATACATGTATATTATCTGCATATATTCGTATACATGTATATAATCTGCATATATTCGTATACATGTGTATAATCTGCATATATTCGTATACATGTGTATAATCTGCATATATTCGTATACATGTGTATAATCTGCAATATATCGTATACATGTGTATAATCTGCATATATTCGTATACATGTGTATAATCTGCATATATTCTTATACATGTGTATAATCTGCATATATTCATATACATGTGTATAATCTGCATATATTCATATACATGTATATAATCCGCATATATTCATATACATGTATATAATCCGCATATATTCATATACATGTATAATCTGCATATATTCGTATACATGTATATAATCTGCATATATTCGTATACATGTGTATAATCTGCATATATTCGTATACATGTGTATAATCTGCATATATTCGTATACATGTATATAATCTGCATATATTCGTATACATGTGTATAATCTGCATATATTCGTATACATGTGTATAATCTGCATATATTCTTATACATGTGTATAATCTGCATATATTCATATACATGTGTATAATCTGCATATATTCATATACATGTATATAATCCGCATATATTCATATACATGTATATAATCCGCATATATTCATATACATGTATATAATCCGCATATATTCATATACATGTATATAATCCGCATATATTCATATACATGTATATAATCCGCATATATTCATATACATGTATATAATCCGCATATATTCATATACATGTATATAATCCGCATATATTCATATACATGTATATAATCCGCATATATTCATATACATGTATATAATCCGCATATATTCATATACATGTATATAATCCGCATATATTCAATTACATGTATATAATCCGCATATATTCATATACATGTATATAATCCGCATATATTCATATACATATATATAATCCGCATATATTCATATACATTTATATAATCTGCATATATTCATATACATATATATAATCTGTATATATTCATATACATATATATAATCTGTATATATTCATATACATAATCTGTATATATTCATATACATATATATAATTTGTATATTATCATATACATATAGATAATTTGTATATATTCATATACATATAGATAATTTGTATATATCCATATACATATAGATAATTTGTATATATTCATATACATATATATAACTTGTATATATTCATATACATATATATAATTTGTATATATATTCATATACATATATATAATTTGTATATATTCATACACATATATATTTTGTATATATTCATATACATATATATAATTTGTATATATTTATATACAAATATATAATTTGTATATATTTATATACATATATATAATTTGTATATATTTATATACATATATATATTTTGTATATATTTATATACATATATATATTTTGTATATATTTATATATATGTATATAAATATATACAAATTATATATATAATTATATATATTTTGTATATATTTATATACAAATATACAATGTGTATACGTTTATATACATATATATAATTTGTATACGTTTATATACATATATATAATTTGTATACGTTTATATACATATATATAATTTGTATACATTTATATACATATATATAATTTGTATCCATTTATATACATATATATAATTTGTATCCATTTATATACATATATATAATTTGTATGCATATATATAATTTGCATATCTTCATATACATATATATAATTTGCATATTTTCATATACATATATGTAAGTTGCATATTTTCATATACATATATGTCATTTGTATATATTCATATACATATATGTAATTTGTATATATTCATATACATATATGTAATTTGTATATATTCATATACATATATGTAAGTTGTATATATTCATATACATATAAGTATTTTTTATATATTTATATACATAATTTGTATATATTCATATACATATATATAACTTGCATATAATCATATACGTATATATAACTTGTATATATTCATATACATATATATAACTTGTATATATTCATATACATATATATAATTTGTATATATATTCAAATACATATATATAATTTGTATACGTTTATATACAAATATATAATTTGTGTACGTTTATATACATATATATAATTTGTATACGTTTATATACATATATATAATTTGTATACGTTTATATACATGTATATAATTTGTGTACGTTCATATACATATTTATAATTTGTATCCGTTTATATACATATATATAAATTGTATATATATATACATATATATAATTTGTATGCATATATATAATTTGTATATATTTGTATGCATATATATAATTTGTATGTATTTACATGCATATATACGGTTTGTATATATTTACATACATATATGCAGTTTGTATATATTTACATACATATATGCAGTTTGTATATATTTACATACATATATGCAGTTTGTATATATTTACATACATATATGCAGTTTGTATATATTTACATACATATATGCAGTTTGTATATATTTACATACATATATGCAATTTGTATATATTCACATACCTATATGCAATTTGTATATATTTACATACCTATATGCAATTTGCATATAATTACATACCTATATGCTATTTGCATATATTTACATACCTATATACAATTTGCATATATTTACATACCTATATACAATTTGCATATATATACATTCCTATATACAATTTGCATATATATACATACCTATAGACAAATTGCATATATATACATACCTATATTCAATTTGCATATGTATTCATACCTATATACGATTTGCATATATTTACATACCTATATACAATTTGCATATATTTACATACATATATACAATTTGCATATATACAATTGTCTTTAAAGCATACAATGTAGAGAAAAAAAGAAGATTTGAACACCTGGAGGAAAGCACCATCGAAAAGTGTCTTGGTGCGACTATGAAAGATATCCCCGCAGAAGTAGAGGTAGCCACACTTCTACACCAGAGGGAGGACAAAATACAATTGGTCGAATTTGCAAGAGACGGGCCTACAATTCCAGTCTGTTATATATTTTGAGTATTGTTATCACTAGCGATATCAAGATATAACATTGTATTTTGTATTTTATGTGTAAATGTATATATATGTATATATATGTGTTCATGTAATATGAACACATATATATACTCATATATACATGGACTAGCACTATGAAACTAAGAATGTGTATCTGTCTGTCTATGTGAATCCCTATAACTTGAGAACTACACAACCAATTTCATTCAAATTTTACACACACCTTGCTTAGGGTCCACGGAGTGTCAGGAGCAAGGCTCTGGGCGCCGTTGGGCTCACTGTCCACGGCTACGAGACCACGGTGAGCGCTACGGCGCCCAGAGCTCGCTCTGGGCGCCGTTGGGCTCACTGTCCACGGCTACGAGACACGGTGAGCGCTACTGGCGACCAGAGCTCGCTCTGGGCGCCGTTGGGCTCACTGTCCACGGCTACGAGACCACGGTGAGCGCTACGGCGACCAGAGCTCGCTCTGGGCGCCGTTGGCTCACTGTCCACGGCTACGAGACACGGTGAGCGCTACGGCGACCAGAGCTCGCTCTGGGCGCCGTTGGGCTCACTGTCCACGGCCACGAGACAACAGTGAGCGCTACGGCGACCAGAGCTCGCTCTGGGCGCCGTTGGGCTCACTGTCCACGGCCACGAGACAACAGTGAGCGCTACGGCGACCAGAGCTCGCTCTGGGCGCCGTTGGGCTCACTGTCCACGCTACGAGACCACGTGAGCGCTACGGCGACCAGAGCTCGCTCTGGGCGCCGTTGGCTCACTGTCCACGGCTACGAGACCACGTGAGCGCTATGGCGACCAGAGCTCGCTCTGGGCGCCGTTGGGCTCACTGTCCACGGCCACGAGACAACGGTGAGCGCTACGGCGACCAGAGCTCGCTCTGGGCGCCGTGGGGCTCACTGTCCACGGCTACGAGACCACGGTGAGCGCTACGGCGACCAGAGCTCGCTCTGGGCGCCGTTGGGCTCATGTCCACGGCTACGAGACCACGGTGAGCGCTATGGCGACCAGAGCTCGCTCTGGGGCCCGTTGGGCTCACTGTCCACGGCTACGAGACCCGTGAGCGCTACGGCGACCAGAGCTCGCTCTGGGCGCCGTTGGGCTCATGTCCACGGCTACGAGACCACGTGAGCGCTATGGCGACCAGAGCTCGCTCTGGGCGCCGTTGGGCTCACTGTCCACGGCTACGAGACCACGGTGAGCGCTACGGCGACCAGAGCTCGCTCTGGGCGCCGTTGGGCTCACTGTCCACGCTACGAGACACGGTGAGCGCTACGGCGACCAGACTCGCTCTGGCGCCGTTGGGCTCACTGTCCACGGCCACGAGACAACAGTGAGCGCTACGGCGACCAGAGCTCGCTCTGGGCGCCGTTGGGCTCACTGTCCACGGCCACGAGACAACAGTGAGCGCTACGGCGACCAGAGCTCGCTCTGGGCGCCGTTGGGCTCACTGTCCACGGCCACGAGACAACAGTGAGCGCTACGGCGACCAGAGCTCGCTCTGGGCGCCGTTGGGCTCACTGTCCACGGCCACGAGACAACAGTGAGCGCTACGGCGACCAGAGCTCGCTCTGGGCGCCATTGGGCTCAATGTCCACGGCTACGAGACCACGGTGAGCGCTACGGCGACCAGAGCTCGCTCTGGGCGCCGTTGGCTCACTGTCCACGGCTACGAGACCACGGTGAGCGCTACGGCGACCAGAGCTCGCTCTGGGCGCCGTTGGGCTCACTGTCCACGGCTACGAGACACGGTGAGCGCTACGGCGACCAGAGCTCGCTCTGGGCGCCGTTGGGCTCACTGTCCACGGCTACGAGACCACGGTGAGCGCTACGGCGACCAGAGCTCGCTCTGGGCGCCATTGGGCTCACTGTCCACGGCTACGAGACACGGTGAGCGCTACGGCTACCAGACGCTCTCGGGCCTGGGCGCCGTGGGGCTCACGTGTCCCCGGCTGACTACTGGACATCAGTACGCGTACGCTAGGCGACCAGAGCTCGCTCTGGGCGCCGTTGGGCTCACTGTCCACGGCTACGAGACCACGGTGAGCGCTACGGCGACCAGAGCTCGCTCTGGGCGCCGTTGGGCTCACTGTCCACGGCCACGAGACAACAGTGAGCGCTACGGCGACCAGAGCTCGCTCTGGGCGCCGTTGGGCTCACTGTCCACGGCTACGAGACCACGGTGAGCGCTACGGCGACCAGAGCTCGCTCTGGGCGCCGTTGGGCTCACTGTCCACGGCTACGAGACCACGGTGAGCGCTACGGCGACCAGAGCTCGCTCTGGGCGCCGTTGGGCTCACTGTCCACGGCTACGAGACCACGGTGAGCGCTACGGCGACCAGAGCTCGCTCTGGGCGCCGTTGGGCTCACTGTCCACGGCTACGAGACCACAGTGAGCGCTATGGCGACCAGAGCTCGCTCTGGGCGCCGTTGGGCTCACTGTCCACGGCTACGAGACCACGGTGAGCGCTACGGCGACCAGCTGCTCGCCTGGGCGCCGTTGGGCTCACTGTCCACGGCTACGAGACCACGGTGAGCGCTACGGCGACCAGAGCTCGCTCTGGGCGCCGTTGGGCTCACTGTCCCGGCTACGAGACCACGGTTGCGTGCGCTAGCGGCGTTTGGTCTTACCACTATAACTGGCTGGCTTGGCTTGGCTTGGCTTGGCTTGGCTTGGCTTGGCTTGGCTTGGCTTGGCTTGGCTTGGCTTGGCTTGGCGCTTGGCTTGGCTGGCTTGGCTTGGCTTGGCTTGGCTTGGCTTGGCTTGGCTTGGCTTGGCGTGGCTTGGCTTGGCTTGGCTTGGCTTGGCTTGGCTTGGCTTGGCTTGGCTTGGCTTGGCTTGGCTTGGCTTGGCTTGGCTTGGCTTGGCTTGGCTTGGCTTGGCTTGGCTTGGCTTGGCTTGGCTTGGCTTGGCTTGGCTTGGCTTGGCTTGGCTTGGCTTGGCTTGGCTTGGCTGGCTTGGCTTTGTTGCTTGGCTTGGCTTGGCTTGCTTGGCTGGCTTGGCTTGGCTTGGCTTGGCTTTGGCTTGGCTTGGCTTGGCTTGCTTGGCTTGGCTTGGCTTGGCTTGGCTTGGCTTGGCTTGGCTTGGCTTGGCTTGGCTTGGCTTGGCTTGGCTTGGCTTGGCTTGGGCTTGGCTTGGCTTGGCTTGGCTTGGCTTGGCTTGGCTTGGCTTGGGCTTGGCTTGGCTGGCTTGGCTTGGCTTGCTTGGCTTGGCTTGGCTTGGCTTGGCTTGCTTGGCTTGGCTTGGCTTGGCTTGGCTTGGCTTGGCTTGGCTTGGCTTGGCTTGGCTTGGCTTGGCTTGGCTTGGCTTTGCTTGGCTTGGCTTGGCTGGCTTGGCTTGGCTTGGCTTGGCTGCTGGCTTGGCTTGGCTTGGCTTGGCTTGGCTTGGCTTGGCTTGGCTTGGCTTGGCTTGGCTTGGCTTGGCTTGGCTACATAGAGAAATATAGCGTGAAGGCAGCATATAAAAAAAAAACAAAAAAAAAAAAACAACCCTTCAGTTGTTGGCAGTTTTACTTACTCCGCATTGCAACAAGATGTGTCTTCGTTAAAGCAATTGCTCTCCCAAAGCAAATTAGATAAAATTTGACATACGTGGAACGTCAAAGCTGCTAACAAAATCAGGACAGTCAAAATTTTCGCTAAGGGCTGTTTAACCCTAACGAGGTGACATGGTGAACGCTGCAGAAAGAAAGCTTTGTCAAGAGACAGACGGGAATGCATGAACGAAAAGAAAAAGAATTACATTTAGAAATAGATCTATAGTTATTGAGGACAGAATTTCTGTTAGAAATAGAGAACTATAAATATTGAATTATGCATAAAGCGCTGACTTACATTCGGGGCTTCCAATTTCTCTGTAAAATATAAGATTGTCGCAAAATCATCGCACATGTCACCATCGATTACAAATGCCGGTGGAAGATAAACGTTCCAGAGGACATTCTTGTTCTTTCGTTCGTACAAGGATCGTATTATGTTTCGGCTTAAATAAATTATAGATACAAATATAATGTATAGAAATATATAAAAACCAGAATAGAAAATAAACGTCTTAGGCATATAAAATGAGATAACATGAGATATCAAGGTGTTTTAAACTTGAAACTTACTAGAATATCATAGATTATATATATCAAGTCATCCAGTCAGTTCTGTCCAATTTTACTGTTTTTTAGATTTGAATGAAATTTAATAGTATTTGCAAATGTCTAATTCAATTAAAAATTATTTTTATGCATTTGTGTACGTTTAAACTAATTCAATATTGTTTTACAAAATAATAGACGGTGTCCACAAAGACTGCGTACATGGGAATTAACACATACTTTTAAAACAAAACAATTTTATTTTTATAATGTTAATATAATATTTTCAAAGTGATTTCCATCATTTTCAATGCATAACTTGATGCGCCTTGCAAAATTCAGGTGAACTTGATTAAATAAGTCTACATTGCCATCAATTTAAGCACACTGACTGGTAATGCGTTCTCTCGTGTGTTTTAAATCTGTAATCTTTATTGAGTAAACTTTCTCTTTCAACATACCCCAGAAAAGAAATCAAGGGGAGAAAGGTCTGGTGAACGAGGGGACCATTCCATATGACCCCTTCTTCCAATCTAGTGAGGAGGAAAAGTGTCATTAAATCAATCTCTAACAGTTGTGGCAAAATGGGTAGGGGCCCCATCCTGCTGAAACCAATTCGGAAGGCCCTCGCCTAGGCGCTCAATTTAAGATATTAATTTGTCTCTCAATATATTTGCATAAGTCTCATCCGTTACATGTTCAATGAAGAAGGTCCTAGAACATGAGCTTCCAAAAACCACACCACACCATCACCTTTTGCTGTCTTGCTGTTTGGATAGATCCATCCAATGTGGATTACCTCGAGACCAGTATAGAAGATTCTGTCTGTTGACCTCACCATTTACATAAAACGTAGCTTTGTCACTGAACAACACAAAGTTTTTCGTAAAATTGATATTTTCATCCAATTTATCTGAAAACCATTCGCACGTCTACATTCGCCTATCAGGATCGTCTTCATTTAAGTGATGCAATATCTGTAGGTTGTATCGATGAAACTTTTCCTCAACCAGCATTTTGTGGATGGTTGGTTTTGGAACACCTAACACCGTAGATGTCCGACGAAGTGATTTTTGGGGGCTAGCTAGCAGAAACTTTAGCCTCGACAGCCTCTTTAGTTTCATCTGAAGTCTTTGGTCGCCCGGAACGGGGTTTATCCGAAACACTGCCTGTTTCTTTAAATGTCTTGATCAATTTCCTGACGGCAGTAAAATAAATAGGTTGCCTACAAGGGTGTGGAAGATTAAATTCTTCCGCAATTTTGCGATAAGACCATCCCTCTCGTCCACTTAATAATACTAACTCGATTCTTTCTTCTTTAGACAGATTCATCATTCGATCTGGGATTCTTCTTTCTTCTTTAGACAGAGCCATCATTCGATCATCTGTAGAAAAAATAACAATAAATTTAGAAAAGTAAAGTATTTTTTTTATTTAATTTAAACAAAAGTAAAAAAGGAAAATTATTATTTCTTATGTTATGATTTTATTCCATAAACCCAGACTTCGTGACACACCCTAAAATTGCTTTGATTAAAACCCCTTTCAACATGGAAGTATCCAAGGAGCATTTAAGGCACATATAATTCTTTATGAGTACAATAAAGGTAACTCTGCTGCCGAAGTGACTCGAAACATACACTCAGTTAATGTTTATGGCAAAGTGCTCGAATGAAAGAACTTGCAGGAGATCGTCTGCAAAATTGAAGATGAATATCGAACAGGATGTCCAGTTGAGTTTGACAAGCTCCTTGAGGCATTACTTGAAGAAAATCCGTCATTATCAGTTGAAGAATTGGCAATAAAGCTTACTTCAAACCATACAACAGTTCATCGTCATCTACAACAACGTGGAAAGATTCCTAAACTTGGATAATAGGTGCCTTATGTATTGTCCGAAAGCAACCGCAAATCCCGAGTTGGCATCTGCTCTTCTCTCCATTCTCGCAAACTCATTTCACCATTTTTCGATAGACTTGTGATGAAAAATGGATTTTCTATCGAAATGTTAGACGTCGTAAACAGTGGCTTGGTAAAAGGGAAAATTCTCAACCACAACCGAGAAGGGAACTTCATGGGAAAAAGGTTCTACTCTCTATCTGGTGCGATTGCAAAGGCGTAATTCACTTTATATTGTTACCACCTAATGCAACAATCAATGCTCAAGTCTACTGTCAGCAATTAGAGCGTTTGAACCAAGCTTTGAAGGAAAAAAACCGCTTTAGTGAGTTGAAAACGAGTGATGTTTCATCAGGACAATCGCAACCCCACACTGCAAAGATCACATCACAGAAGATCGAAGGGGTCGGTTTGGAAAAATTTCTTCATCCAACTTATTCTCCCGACCTTACTCCTTCAGGATACCATTTGTTTCATAGTTTACAGAATTAGTAGGGGGATACAACTTTCGCAAGCCAGGGGAGGTCGAACCTGACATTTCAGAGTTCTTCGCTTTGAAACCAAAAGAGTTTTACGTTGATGGGATTAAAAAGCTTGTAAATAGATGGAGGTAAGTCATAGATAATTAGGGAAAGTACATTGATGATTAACTTTCAATTAAATATAACATTTGATCACTTGTATTATTTATCCAAAATTCAGACAGAACTTATGGGATGACCTGAGATATATACACTGGCGAAATATATTTAAGACAGACGATAAAAGTTCTATTTCTTACAAATATTTTGTTACTAACACCATACAAATTATTTTTATCTTTTACACCTTATGCAAATTTATTTCGCTTTCGAATGATGCAGACAATAACCATTTTTATACTACTTGAAGAATTCTAATGCTAAATATAATTTTAATGGAGATAACCTGCAGTATATAGTACAACATTTTTGTCTCCGTATATGAGCTAAGTATTAATAAAATGTGGTATACGATAAAAATTTCGGATATTTGTCTTAAAACATTCAGACAAGAAAATTCAGATGTAGCACATGAGGTATTATTCCATACGAATATCCACATATTTATATTAAGAATTTCATGATAAAAATATAAAATATTGGGTTGTCCGGAAAGTTCTTGCAGATTTATAGTAGCTTATCTTTCGACTTATTTTAGAACATGTTTGAGTCCATAAAATAGGATTTGACTACACCTCCATTTGGAGCACAGTTTAATCTATCTTTTCGTGGAAGAGGTTTATGTTCCAATAACCTGTGTTAATTCTGTAAACCTTTAAATTAAAAGATGAGAAAAATTCATTATCGGCATTTGATGCTTTGGGAACCAGACAAAAATTGCTGCAGCAGCTTGGCTGGGGTGACTTACCCCACCCTCCATATTCACCAGATATTACTCCTTCGGATTTCCACTTATTCAGGTCTCTGCAGAATAGTCTTAATGGTGAAAATTTCAATTCCTTAGATGACGTAAAAAGATACCTTGATGAATTATTTGCCTTGAAACCACCCCAATTCTGGGAAGAGTATTTAGTGACCATGTACTTTCCTTAAAAATCGGAACGAACTTTCCGGACAACCCAATAAAACATAACAATGAAATACAAATAAAAACATGAAAAATAAAACCTAAATTGAAAGAGGCGATTAAATTTTTTTTCCTAACCTGCAGCCGTTTGTTGTACGAAGTATTCGAAATTCAGCCCTCCTTCCTCAGGGTTCCTTTCTCGAGGTAAAATCCAGCAGAAAGCAGTAAGGCACTACATGACGAGTATTCAGTTCGTGAAAGTTCAGTTTTATTCATTGTTGACCAGTTTTTCAAGAGGATTGCCACGTTTAAATAAGAAATGAAAATCGTTTAGTTAATCATGCAATTTTGGGAATGTTCCATTTTTTACTGATATATACTACAATAACAAAGAAATTATTTAAGATTTTAGATTTATGCATTCTTATGGTTCCAAAACGCATGGTTCTCAGTTCAGTCCCACTGTGTGGTAACTTGGCATGTGTCTTCTACTATAGCCTGAGACCAACCAAAGCCTTGTCAGTGGATTTTGTAGACAGAAACTGAAAGAAATCAATCGTATATATATGTATGTATGTATGTAGTAGTGTGTGTGTCTTTGTGTTTCTCCCTCATCACTGCTTCACAACTGGTGTTCGTTTATTTATCCCCATACATACTGGTTTCACAAGAAGAAACTGATAGAATAAGTACCAGGCTTATCAAAATTTAAAAAAGCTCTACGCAGTGTCTCACATTTTTGTTTGCCCACTCAGTTGTATCTATCAATTTTATTTGTGTGTGTGTATGTGTGTGTACATAATATATATATGTATATATATATATATATATTATATATATATATATATATATATATATATATATATATATATATATATATATATGGATTTCGTGGACAGGAACTGAAACAAATCAATCGTATATATATGTATGTATATATGTAAGTGTATGTGTTTTAGTATTGGCAACATGAATGACAATAGCCAGAGACTACTTGAATTTTGCACATACCATAACCTGTGCATCACCAACACATTCTTTCCCAACAAGACATCCCACAAGGCATCTTGGAGACATCCAAGATCTCACCACTGGCATCAGTTGGATCTCATCATTACACGAAGATCCTTTCTGAATTCTGTTCAACTGACCCGTAGCGCGGATTGTGAGACAGATCATTCACTAATAAGAAGGGTGAGGATTCTGCCTAAAAAGTCCATCACTCCAAGAAAATTAGCCAACCACGCATTAACACTGCCAGAACCTCGAACCCTACACTGCGACAATGTTTTGCTGTGTTTTTATCAAGGTTGCCCTCAGTAGCTGCCCAACCTCCTCTGCTGAAAGTAGGTGGAATTATATCAGGGAAGCTTTGTATACCACATCAATAGATACTTTCGGAATGAGAGAAAGGTAAAACCCAGATTTTGTTCAGTGCTGGGCTCTCAGAGCTGGAACCAGTTATCGAAGCAAAGCGTACAGCTCTGATGCAATACAAGAGTGGTCTTCTACAAAGTCACACGAAGAACTCAGAAAGGCAAGAAATAAAACCCAACTGACTGCCAGACGCTATGCAAATGGGTATTGAAAGGAAATCTGTCAGAGTATCCAGTCAGCTGCTGACAGTGGCGACACCCGTGGGATGTATGCCGGTTTGAAGAAGGCCCTCGGTCCATCCGCAAATACCTCAGCCCCTCTGAAATCAACTACTGGAGATCTCATCAGGGACCAAAGCAAGCAAATGGATAGATGGATGGAGTACTACCAGGATCTCTACTCACGAGAGACCACGGTAGCTGAGGCTGCAATCGAGGGTGTCAAGATCTTGCCAGTCATGTGTGAACTTGACAGTCTGCCATCTATAGCAGAGCTCACCAAATCTATTGACTCCCTAGCAAGTAACAAGGCTCCGGGAAAAGACGGCATCCCCTTAGAGATCATCAAAACCGGCAAAAACACCATCCTGCTTCGGCACATTCATGAGCTTCTGTGTCAGTGCAGGTAAGAGGGTACAGTCCCTCAGAATATGCGGGATGCTAACATCATTACGCTTTACAAAAATAAAAGTGACCGTGATGATTGTAACAATTACCGTGGAATATCTCTTCTAAGCACAGTTGGAAAGGCCTCTGCTTGCATTATCCTGTCCAGGCTGCAACTAATTGCTTCTCGAATTTATCCAGAATCGCAGTGTGGCTTTAGAAGCAGATCAACTATTGACATGATATTCTCCATACGCCAACTTCAGAAGTCCAGAGAGCAGAACATGCCATTATATATGGCCTTCATTGATCTGACAAAGGGCTTTGACTTGGTAAGTAGAAAAGGCCTCTTCATCCTGCTCCAAAAAATCGGATGTCCACCAAAGCTGCTGAGGATCATCAAATCATTCCATGCTAATATGCAAGGCACCATACAGCACAATGGTTCAACATCAGCCGCCTTCCAAATAAAAAATGGGGTAGAGCAAGGTTGTGTCCTTGCTCCTACATTATTTGGCATCTTCTTCTCGCTGCTGCTGTCACATGCCTTTGAGACATCAGATGATGGAGTGTTTCTGCACAGTAGAAGTGATGGGGAACTGTTCAATCTCTCGCGTCTGCGTGCCAAGACCAAAATTTCAGAAGCATCCTGATCAAGGAGATGCTATTTGCAACTGTTTTGAGCAAGCATTTGGCAACTTTGGCTTAGTTATCAGCCTCAAGAAGACCAACATCATGGGTCAGGCTACATCGGACATCCCAAACATACATATTGGAGACCACAGAGTATAGGAGGTGGAGAAGTTTACCTATCTTGGCTCTACCGTCACCTACAACCTATCCCTTGATGCTGAGCTCAATATACGCATTGGCAAGGCAGCTGCTGTGATGGCCCAACTCACCAAACGCGCATGGGACAACAATAAGCTGACCAAGACCACAAAAATGAAGATTTACCAGGCATGTGTACTTAGCACTCTACTGTATGACTTTGACGCCATACACACGCCATACGACGCCATACGTCGCCTAAATATCTTTCACCTGCGCTGTCTCCGGAAAATCCATCGCATCAAATGGCAGAATCATGTCCCTAACAAAGATGTCCTCAAGCAAGCAGGAATACCAAGCATGTTTGCACTCTTCACACAAAGACGTATGAGATGGCTTGGACATGTTAGCCGTATGGAAGATGGCAGAATCCCCAAGGACATACTCAACGGAGAGCTTGCTAGGGGCACTAGGTCTGTGGGAAGACCGTTCTTACGATACAAGGATGTTTGCAAAAGGGACATGAATGCCTGCAACATCAATATTACCAACTGGGAAGCAGTTGCCAGCAACCGTGGAGATTGGCGACGTACCGTGAAAGAGGGAACACAAAGGAGTGACACAGTGAGAAAGGAGAAATGGAAAGACAAGAAAAGACGTCAACAAGAAACTATGACATTACAACCAGTCAGGCAAAGTCTTCGCTACATTTACGGCACCTGCCAGAGGGAGTGTTTGTCCCGGATAGGACTACACAGCCACAGCAAGAGATGTATTAGGACATGAAATGTAAAAGCCGGACAAGATTATTTTATGCGCAACTCCATTGTCTCCCGAGACAAAAAGGATGCCAACAACAATATATATGGATTTCGTAGACAGGAACTGTAACAAATAAATCGTATATATATGTATGTATATATGTAAGTGTATGTGTGTGTCTTTGTCTCTGTGTTTCGCCCTCATCACAGCTTCACAACTGCTGTTCACTTATTTACATCCACATAACTTACTGGTTTCACAAGAACAAACTAATAGAGTAAGTACTAGGCTTATCAACATAAAAAAGCACTAGGCTGTGTCTCATATTTTTGTTTGCTCACTCAGTTGTATCTATCAATTTATCTTTGTATGTGTGCATGTGTGTGTGTATCTATATATATATATATATATATATATATAAAACACCCTAATGGGAGCCTTAAATCCCAAATTTTAGTAATTTCTTTTATGATCCAAAACTTGGTCAAAAGTACTGAATGGATCTTTATGAAATTTGGAAATTATATTCTATGCATAAGGGCCATAACACCCATGACAATTCATATATTTTTGCTGTTGATGAAATTTTAACCATAGACATTAGACACAAATGAAGTAATATCTATAAAATTTCATCTTACAAAGTTAGAAAGACCCCTCCATGGGGACTTAACAACTACAATTTTGTCATTTTATCTAAGCAAAAATGAATACAGTTGTGCTCTTGGAAGCTGTAGGGTTACCCGAGCATAAAAGATGAGCATTATTGTAATTCAATGGTACAACAGTGTAACAGTTTGCTTTGACATACACACTGCATAAATTGTCAAGTAAATGAGAGGCATCTTTGCCTCCACTGATTCAGTTGCAAAGTGTAGAGTAAAATTTATTTGATTGCAGACCTCCTTTCAGTCTTTTTATTATCACTCGGTCACACATAGTCCCCAGATGGTAACATTGATTTCAAGGCCTTCCCAGATGAGTGACTGGTTATTCGAAGACATTTATAGATTTTAAATTTATTCTGTCCAGTTACGTATCAGTATAGTGGTCATTTGCAAACTACAGAGGTGACACTTTCATTTCTCCTTAGCTCTCACGTCAAACAGTTGTTAATGTTGATTTCAGTTGGGTCACGCCCTTCCAATTGCTATAGATTTGTAATGCATCTTACGGCTGTGCCTGTCACCTGGATGGTGAGGAATCCTACATTAGGAGTGGTAACGACTAGGGTAGGGTAACTGACTGCTTATTGTGATCATTCGTCTTTTGGTTTCCTGTAGCTTTGCTCTCTTTTACAAACCCAGTGAAAACATATTTCCTATTTCAAAGAAATTCAAACAATAGATATAAGACCCAAGTTAAAAAGATTTTCAACAATTCAACTTCTCTGGTTGACATTAAGATGCCCACCCCCAACAGGGGCCTTAACTCTCACATTTTAGAGCTCCATGACCTTCATTTTTCAGGAACAAAAATCTTTTTAACAAGTTAAATAAGACTGGAATTTTGGAATATGCGCATAAAAATTAGGATTATGGGATACATGTGGCACGATTACAATTTTTTAGGGTGTGTAAAGATTGAAATAACCCTCATCTGCAATTTTGATGAAATTCGAAACATAGATATTCCAGTTCATCACAGAAGATATAACAGAAAAGTCTAATTCTCCAATTGAATGTAATCGGGTAACGCCGGGTATCTCTGCTAGTTATATATAAATATAAAAAAGTAAAAGATATGCAATAAATATAAATATGTATATAAAAGTAAAAATGTGCATATATATATATATACATATTCTTTCTTTTCTTTTTTTATTCTTTATTGTTTCGACCCGAACACTTCTTTAAAGTAATTCTATATATTTCGCAAGAAAGAACAATAATATTATGTATATACATGCCACCATCGGGGGGACAAACACAAACACACACACAGTTCCGTCTACCAAATTCACTCACAAGGCTTTGGTTGGCCTGAGGCTCTAGTAGAAGACCAAGGCGTCGCGTAATGGGGCTGAAACCAGAACCATGTAGTTGGTAAGCAGGCTACTTACCACACAGCCACTCATGCATATGTATGTGTGTGTGTGTGTGTTGTGTATGTGGTGTGTGTGGTGTGTGTGTGTGTGTGTGTGTGGTGTGTGTTTGTGTGTAGTTTGACAAGTGTCAATGAACGAAACTCTCGCCCCCCGAGTCACTCTGTTGCTTCTGCTAAATATTGATAAACACATATATGACAAGCTTTTTCAGATTCCGTCAACCAAATCTACTCACAAGGGTTTAGTCGACCCAGGGCTATAGTAGAAACACCCACTCAAAGTGCCACGCAGCTGGACTGAACCGGAACAGCTTACAACACAGTCACGCCTGCTTCTATTCACATATATACATGATATATATTTCTTTTGCTACCCACAAGGGGCTAAACATAGAGGGGACAAACAAGGACAGACAAACGGATTAAGTCGATTACATCGACCCAGTGCGAAACTGGTACTTTATTTATCGACCCCGAGAGGATGAAAGGCAAAGTCGACCTCGGCGGAATTTGAACTCAGAACGTAGACGAAATACTGCTAAGCATTTCGCCCGGTGTGCTAACGCTTCTGCCAGCTCGCCGCCTCTTGCATATAAATCTATGTGCGTATATAGACACAGTTATACATACACATACCTAGTCATGGATGGCTACACACACTAACACACACGTACACATACACGTGCAAGTAGTCACACGAGTGTACACACAACACACACATACGCACGCACACACACACACACACACACACACATACACACTCGCACGCACGCACATAATCTCCTTCCTCTCACCCTTATTCTTCTAAGCAAACACACATATACACACATAGAAAGGCATGCATGCACGCAGACATAAGATTAATTCGCGGCCAAATTTCAGGGCAGACGTTGAAGAGAAAGGACAAGCTATTGAAAAGGTCGCGAAAAATAGCGACGAACGGACTTTCACGAAGAAATAAAACTTGATTGTTAACCAAACAAACGATCGATTACGAAGTTGGTCAGATGTGTAACCATATCGTTATTGGCATAATGACCCTCCCATGAATCAACCAAGTATGTGTGTGTATACGTGTGTGAGTGTGTGTGCGTATGTGTATATATGTATGTGTGTGTGTATATGTATGTGTGTGTGTGTGGCAAAAACAGACTGATAGAATAAGTACTAGGCTTACAAAGAATAATCCCTAGAGTCGATTTGCTCGACTAAAGGCAGTGCTCCAGCATGGCCAAAGTCAAATGACTGTAACAAATAAAAGAATAAAGAGTATATATATACATATATATATATATATATACTAGCAGTGTCGCCCGGCGTTGCTCGGGTTTGTAAGGGAAATAACTATATAAGCTTTTAGAGATGTAAAATATAATAGCCATCTCAATATGGCTAACCACAAAGGGGGAGTGTTACTGTAGCTTTTTACATTCTGAGATTTAATAATACATTTTAGAGAGTACTTCCCTTATATAAACCGAGCGAAAATGCATTAAAAATGCGGAAAAAATTATGGTAATTTTTTTTAAAATCGTAAACTCATCGTAGACGTGCGCTAATACCCAGAAGGGCTCGATATGAATCACGACTATAAGATACCCGCTTTTGGTTACACTGCACCGCAAAATGAGGGAGTAGTTAGGAATCTAAATCGTAGGAGACAGACACACAACTTCACTTTTATATATAAAGATATATATATATATATATATACACACACATACACATATATATACAGTATATATATATATATATATATACATAGTGATGCTCAAAATATCTGGTAGTGTCGGCTATAGCTTAGTCACCCGTATAGTTAACCAGGTGATACACGAAGGAGTCATACCCAATGACTGGTGTAGCAGCATAATAGTCAACTGCTACAAAGGTAATGGTGACGCCCTAGATACAAATAACTACAGGGGCATCAAGCTGCTGGATCAGGTAATGAAGGTTACGGAGAGGGTTATAGCCCAATTAATTAGAGAGAGAGTTAGCTTAGATGATATGCAGTTTGGGTTCGTGCCAGGGAAAAGTACTACTGATGCTATATTCCTGGTAAGACAGCTGCAGGAGAAATACCTAGCCAAAGATAAGCCCTTGTATCTGGCTTTTGTTGACTTGGAGAAAGCCTTTGACAGGGTCCCCCGATTCCTTATCTGGTGGTCAATGAGGAAACTAGGGATAGATGAATGGTTAGTGAGAGCTGTGCGAGCCATGTACAGAGACGCTGCTAGTAAGGTGAGGGTTGGCAACGAGTACAGTGAAGAATTCCGGGTAGAGGTTGGGGTCCACCAAGGTTCAGTCCTCAGTCCCCTCCTATTTATCATAGTCCTCCAGGCAATAACGGAGGAGTTCAAGACAGGATGCCCCTGGGAGCTCCTCTATGCTGATGACCTTGCTCTAATTGCTGAGTCACTATCAGAACTGGAGGAGAAGTTTCAGGTGTGGAAACAAGGATTAGAATCGAAGGGCCTTAGAATCAACCTAGCCAAAACCAAAGTCCTAATAAGTAGGAAGG
>NW_021832848.1:27500-32500 GCF_006345805.1 Octopus sinensis
CTACGGGACGTGTATATATATACATAATATATATATATATATATATATATATATACTATATATATAATATATATATATTATATATAGGCGTAGGAGTGACTGTGTGACAAGAAGTTTGCTGCCTGGTCACTAGGTCAAATAGATTTGGACGATGGAAACTGAAAAAAGCCCGTCGTATATACGTGTTTGTGAGCCGGAGGGGGCTAGCTTCGTGCTTGTCCCAGACAACCGCTTGTTGACTTCCTTTCCATCCCCGCAACTTAGAAGTTCGACGAAATTAACCGATAGAATATGTCGAATGACTGAGACAGTAAATGTTTTTTTTTAGATATATCGTAGTAATATCTAAGTAGTTGTGGTTTACGACCAGTCAGGACGTTACCATTGGTTTCACACTTTTTATACTCTTAGCAATATAGACGTCTCCCACGGCTAAGAACGTAAAAGGCGCGAAAGCAAAGGTGACTCCCTGACCGGCCATACCAGCCACATAGTTTCGGGTTCATTCACACTGCGTGGCACCTTAGAACCTAGGGTTGGATTCAAAATTCTACCAGGACACCTGATGAAGGCTGGAGAGTAAATCAGCCGAAATTTTGTGGTAGCAACAAACAAGATGAGGACAAATAACCGTCCAATGTAAAAAATGTAAATATTGTACAGAATTCCTCATCTCTAAAATATAGAACAATTTATGATTGTTTAAAAAATTCCATGTTGACTTAATCTTGCATCGTGTTTTTAAACGACTCCACAATTAATGATGTAGTCATATCCGTTGTACAGATACCCCGTTCATAGAAATGATCCCTCGCAACTCTCTACAAAAAATAATATGCTGAAGTGTTTGTCTATCGCTTAAATATAGGACATTAATCAATGTTTATAGTGGACGACACAGCGGTCACGTTTATAAACATGATTGAAGATAAGTCAAAATGAATTTGTAGAAATAATTGTAAACTATGAAACAAAAATAATAACGCAAACTCCACTTTTCAGTGCTTATTACTTCTGTAACCCCTAAGAGGAAACATGACTCCTCCTTCACTCCTCTACCCTTCATTTATGGTTTGAGAATAATTCTATAATGTTGTAAACTGGAATGGAATTTACTCTCTTTCTGCTCACATCCTTCACCATTTAATGCTACTTGCTTTGCATCTTTTAGAGAGATAGATTAGATATAACTAGCAGTATCGCCCGGCGTTGCTCGGGTTTGTAAGGGAAATAACTATATAAGTATTTTTAGAGAGTTATAGCCAAAAAATAGCAAAAAAATGCATTAAAAATGGAAAAAAATTATGGTAATTTTTTTTTAAATCGTTGACTCATCGTAGACATTTTTAGAGAGTTACTTCCCTTATAAATATCGAAAAAATGCATTAAAAATGGAAAAAAATGATGGTAAATTTTTTTTAAATCGTAGACTCATCGTAGACGCGCGCTAATACCCAGAAGGGCTCGATATGAATCACGACTATAAGATACCCGGTTTTGGTTAAACTGCACCGCAAAATGTGGGAGTAGTTAGGAATCTAAATCGTAGGAGACAGACACACAACCTCTTTTATATATAAAGATAAACTCAAAGAGCAACTAGAAAGTGAAAGTAGTTTCTAACTTAGGATGTCTCATAGATAGTGGTGGTGGCAATGGTGTTGGAGGTGGTAGATGTGGTTATCATGGCAGTGGTGGTGTAGTGGTGACAGTGGATGTGTATGATGGCAGAAATTATAGTGTTGGTGTTTTTGTAGAGGTGGTGGTGTGGTGGTGGTGCGGCAGTGGATGATGATGATAATGATGATGATAGTAGTAGTAGCATTTATTATGTTAGGATGTCTCATGGATGGTAGAGTTGAAGACATTGCAGAGTGTAGTGGTGGTGAAATTGGTGATTTTGAATATGATGCTGGTATTGATCTTGGGGTTGTGGTTGCAGAAGATGGTTGTGGTGGTGGCATTCGAGGTTGTAGTAATGGTTGTAGTGGTGGTTGTGAAGATGATTCTGATATTGATAGTCTTTGCATTGAGGTGGTGGCAGAGTCAGAGTAAATAATAAGAGCCGAGTTAACACAAGATTCTTAAATTTCGGAGATCATAAGATAGAGAGCAAGAAGTTAAAAGTTCCAATACTGGCCCAATACCTACCACCCCAGATTCTTCAACTATTTTATAAGAAAGGGGTTAATGGCAGGATAGGGATTCAGCTTTAAAATAAATTGTATAACAAAAAATACATAAATAAATTACTGCTCCAACGATGTAATTTTAGTATGTGTGTATGTATGTGTGTGTGTGTAAGCAATGCAAACAATGGAAAATAATTTAAGCACTCATTTTCTGATGTCTCAGGATGGATATTTATGCGTATGAATCTTTTTCTTTTTATTTTCTTTGAAATATAATTCTAGGGAACTGAAAAAGCTGTGTACGATGCCAAGCGAATTTAGCTGTTTACGATGAGCGGATGTTTACGTCACAAACGAATCTGTAGGTCTGTTTACATGTTTACGTTAACCACGTCACAAAATAGCTGTTTACGCCACAGTAACAATATTTTGAGAGGCAGCAAATAATATGAGGCCGAAAGAAAGAATACCATTGGTTAAAATTCGAATTATTAAACAACGTTAAACTTAGAAATTACAATTCCGTTTTCATTTTGGGTTACAATTATGTTTTCTTTTGACACATTCTACCAGTATACGAAGTTTCAAATTGTTTAGTTAACTAAGAAAATCTGGCCTTCAAACTGAAAAGATCCCTGGTTTTAGCTTTAAGGTTTTAGGGTTAGGGTTTTAGGGTTAGTGTTAGGGTTTTAGGGTTAGGGTTAAAGTTTTAGAGTTAGAGTTTTAGGGTTTTAGAGTTAGGGGGTCAGGGTTAAGGTTTTAGGGTTAGGGTTAGGATTTTTAGTGTTAGGGTTAGGGTTAGGGTTTTAGGGTTAGAGTTAGGGTTGGGGTTTTAGGGTTAGAGTTACGGAAAAAAATGAAAAATGAAGATAGGGTTAGGGTTTTTGAGTTAGGGTTAAGGTTAGGGTGTTAGAGTTAGGGTTAGGGTTAGAGTTTTAGAGTTAGGGTTTTAGGGTTAGGGTTTTAGGTTAGGGTTAGGGTTAGGGTTGGGGTTTTATGGTTAGAGTTACGGATAAAAATGAAAAATGAAGAAATTGGAGGAGTAGATGTAGGGGATATGATGATCCACATTAATTTGGATATAAAGAATGCCTTTTGCTATTAAAAATGCTTCTGGGATCTTTTCGGTTTGAACGGCAGTTTTTTCTAGCGGTGTCATATGAAATTGTCACCCATAATTATGACCCTAGTATCGATATATTGCATTTCAATGTGTTTTAGGGTTAGGATTAGGGGTGGGGGGAAGAGTATCTTTTTTCTTCACAAATGTAAATAAACCCAATCTGTTTCTTAAACGAGGGACATATTCATATGGCACAGAATGTTTTTTACCTCAATAGACGTCATTGATGGGTTGAAATTGCAGAAATTGAAGAAAAAAACCAACAAATATTTTACAAACTTTAGAATTTTCTCAATAAAGCCAAGAGAAAAAAGATGTTTTATAAACACATTCTACCAGTATACGAAGTTTAAAAGTGTTTAGTTACTCTTTACTCTCTCTTTTACTCTTTTACTTGTTTCAGTCATTTGACTGCGGCCACGCTGGAGCACTGCCTTTAGTCGAGCAAATCGACCCCGGGACTTATTCTTTGTAAGCCCAGTACTTATTCTATCGGACCCTTTCGCCGAACCGCTAAGTAACGGGGACATAAACACACCAGCATCGGTTGTCAAGCAATGCTAGGGGGACAAACACAGACACACAAACATACATATATATATATATACATATATACGACAGGCTTCTTTCAGTTTCCGTCTACCAAATCCACTCACAAGGCTTTGGTCAGCCCGAGGCTATAGCAGAAGACACTTGCCCAAGATGCCACGCAGTGGGATTGAACCCGGAACCATGTGGTTGGTAAGCAAGCTACTTACCACACAGCCACTCCTGCGCCTATGTTACTCTCTTTACTCTTTTACTCTTTTACTTGTTTCAGTCATTTGACTGCGGCCATGCTGGAGCACCGCCTTTAGTCGAGCAAATCGACCCCGGGACTTATTCTTTGTAAGCCCAGTACTTATTCTATCGGACCCTTTTGCTGAACCGCTAAGTAACGGGGACATAAACACACCAGCATCGGTTGTCAAGCAATGCTAGGGGGACAAACACAGACACACAAACATATACATACACATGCATATATATAAATACATATATACGACAGGCTTCTTACAGTTTCCGGCTACCAAATCCACTCACAAGGCATTGGTTGGCCCAAGGCTATAGCAGAAGACACTTGCCCAAGGTGCCATGTAGTGGGACTGATCCCGGAACCATGTGGTTGGTAAGCAAGCTACTTACCACACAGCCACTCCTGCGCCTATGTTACGTGGAAATTATTTTAAAAAACTGCCGGTCAAACCGAAAAGATCCTGCTTCTGTTGCTAATAATTATTTTTAGAATATTTCTAACACAAAGTTGTTTTTTTTTTTTATTTAGGTGAACAAACAAAGTCCAAAAGACTAGTTTAGCAACTGAAAGAAAACTAAACACATCTGTCATTAGATTATTAATTGCTCCATAATTTATTCGTTATGTTGTTTGTTACAAAGAGTGATTACCAAATATGTCAATTTGATAGATTTACACAGGAAAAAAATCAAATATTCCATTTTTTTCTATAGATATTGAATGGTTGTGACAGGTATTTTTTTTAAGCTGACATAACTGTATTTGTAATTGATGGCAATGTAGAAAAACCTTGTTTTCTTCAAGATGAAGATTAGAGAGAAACAAGTTTCAGAGATTACGTATAAAGCAGTCTTTTAAACAAGACTATCATCATCATCATCGTTTAACATCCGCTTTCCATGCTAGCATGGGTTGGACGGTTCAACTGGAGTCTGGGAAGCCCGAAGGC
>NW_021832848.1:37500-40000 GCF_006345805.1 Octopus sinensis
TATTCTTTTATTCATCTGCTTTTTCCAGCCATTGGTCTGTGGCCATGCTGGGGCAATGCCTTGAAGAATTGTAGTTTAATGAATCAACTCCAGTTTTATTTTGTAAGCATTGTACTTATTCTATCTGTTTCCTTTGTCAAACCACTAGGTGACAGGGATGTAAACAAACCAACATTCGTTGTCAAGCAGTGGTGGAGGACAATCACAAGCACAGACACGCACACAACACACATACATGCATACACATATACACACATACATACATACATACATATATATATATGTGTGTATATATATATTGCAGCGTGGAAGGTGTTTGTAAGCCATTTAAGAAACACACAAAAACCGTTACATTCACTTCAACATTTAAATTTAATTTGCCAAAATATTTTCGTCGCTTTCAGACGAAAATATCGTGCTATGTTCACTGACAAAAATATCGTGCTAACAGGTCGCGGTCTCAAAGCGACGAAAATATTTTGAAATTAATTTAAATGTTGAAGTGAATCTAACGGTTTTTGTGTGGTTTCTTAAATGGCTTTATAAACACCTTCAACGCTGCAACGTTTTTCGTTCCAGCACCGATCTCAGATCAAGTCACTTGCTATGCAAGTACATCTCTGTAACTATATATATATTATATATATATATATATGTATATGGTAAAAACAGTAAGATAACAAAAGAAAGAAAGAGACCTCATATTATGTAATACGAAATCTTTATATATAAAAGTGAGGTTGTGTGTCTGTCTCCTACGATTTAGATTCCTAACTACTCCCACTTTTGTGGTGCAGTTTAACCAAAACCGGGTATCTTATAGTCGTGATTCATATCGAGACCGTCTGGGTATTAGCGCGCGTCTACGATGAGTCTACGTTTAAAAAAAAATTTACCATCAATTTTTCCCATTTTTAATCCATTTTTGACATATATAAGGGAAGTAACTCTCTAAAATTTATTTTAATCTCAGAACGTAAAAAGCTACAGTAACACCCCTCCCCTTTGTGGTTAGCCATATTGAGATGGCTATTATACTTTACATCTCTAAAAATGCTTATATAATTATTTCCCTTACAAACCCGAGCAACGCCGGGCGATACTGCTAGTATATATATATATGAAGGTGCATGGCTCAGTGGTTAGAGCGTCAAGCTTACAATCGTGAGGTTGTGAGTTCAAATCCTGGACCTGGCTGGGTGTTGCATTCTTGAGCAAGGCACTCTATATCACGTAGCTTCAGTTCACTCAGCTGTAGAAATGAGTTGCGACGTCACAGGAGCGAAGCTGTATCGGCTCCTTTGCCTTTCCCTTGGATAACATCAGTGGCGTGGAGAGGGGTGGCCCGTATGCATGGGCGAACTGCTGGTCTTCCATAAACGACCTTGCCCGGACTTGTGCCTGAAAGGGTAACTTTCAAGGTGCAGTCCCATGGTCAGTGTCATGACCGAAGGAGGTCTCAGCATATACATATACATATATATATATATATATATATATATATATATATATATATATATATATATATATATATATATATATAATATATTATATATATATACTATATATATATATATATATATATATATGTATATGTGTGTATATATATATATATATATATATCTATATCATCTATATATATATATATAAAGATATACGAGGTCTGATCAATAAGTATATATGTATATATATGTGTGTATATATATATGTATATATATTATATATATATATATAAAGAGATATAGATATATATATATCCATACATATACATACATATATATATATAAATACAGATACGTGTTTGGATATCCACTCTTCCTAGATGTGTGCATATCCCATCTATTCCCAGAAGGTTCGTATGGATAGAATCCTGAGACACCTCCTCCCTAGGGTCCTGTCAGAAGCAACCATCATTAGATTTTCCACCCACATTCCCAGTCAAGACCAACTGTCGCGACAGATATTATTCAATCATTTCATTCTTGGTCTACTCCTAGGTCTCTTACCGGTTAGTTTGGCTTGAAGAATCTGTCTTGCTATTCTTTCCTGTGACATTCTAATCACATGTCTGCAGTGCTGGAGCTGTGACTCCTCAATGCAGAGAGGCTCCCTGATTTCCAAGCTATGCACCTTGTTGAGTAACATTACTCCAGAGATCCTCTGTACTGGAAGTCTTTCACTTCTAACCTCTAGTAGAAGTCTTTCTCTTAGCACCCCTAATGGTTATCTATATGAAACGCTCACTCCCACTTCCAGCCCTATCTTGTAACTATCTCCTGGTAAACGTAGTGTATGTGAAGCAAGCAAAATGATGGTGTAGTGTATGCTGGCAGAACCGTTAGCACGCCGGGCGAAATGCTTAGCGGTATTTCGTCTGCCGTTACGTTCTGAGTTCAAATTCCGCCGAGGTTGACTTTGCCCTTCATCCTTTCGGGGTCGATAAAATAAGTACCTGTTACGCACTGGGGACAACATAATTGACTTAATCCGTTTGTCTTTC
>NW_021832848.1:42500-45381 GCF_006345805.1 Octopus sinensis
GTGCATTGTGACCAGCGATGTTCAGCAACATCTGATAGCCTGGTCGGTCACAGTGAGATATATATATATATATATATATACGACGGGTTTCTTTCAATTTCTGTCTACCAAATCCACTCAATGTAGGAAATCAATGTAGGAAACATTTTCCCTAGTGGGACTGAACCAAGAACCACATGGTTGGGAAGCAAGCGTCTTACCACACAGCCATTCCTGCACCCTGTACATAGCATACATAATCCACCAACAGCAACAACTGAAGACCACATAGAATAATACCTACTGGTTGTTGGACACAGCACTTTGGTGCACGAAACTCTGTTCTTGGTGTCACAGAAGCAAGTGTTGCATCTGTCCTTGAAGCTGGCTCCAACTTTGTACACCTGTTCCTTGTATACACACACTTCTTCTGTTCCTTTGTCTGTGCAGAAAAGAGTAACCAACATATAAAGAAGTTAAGACGACGAATAGAAATTCAAATGTAATCAAATGTTTTAAAAGAAATTCAAAGTGCCTACGTGATAACTGTAAACCTACTTTTGGGTCACCCTGTACACATTCTTGCAATTTCATCCTTTTGTAGTCTGTATGTTTACTACTACTACTACTACTATTATCATTATCATCATTATTATTGCTATTATTATCATTATTATTATTATTAATATTATTATTATTATTATTATTGTTATGTTTTTTCCTTCTTTCTTCAAATTTTCTTCCGTTTCTCGCCGAGTGTTTTCCATACACCTCCAGGGCAGAGAAGGGCATTGTATGCATTCCCAGATTACACGCGCAAATTCAAAGATAAAATATGTATTTAAAAATTAATAACTAAATAAATTCATGGATGGATGTTGTTTTCACAGCGATAATGCTCTTCTCAGTACATGAGCTGTTCCAGTTAATATATGATTTTTGCACTTCCAGTAGGGATGGTAAGCCTGGAATCATTTTCAAATAGGTTTCAGTACCGTTTTTTATTATTCCCAGAGATCCTACAATCACTGGTACTGTAGTCGCCTTGAGATGCCACATTTTTTCAATTTCCATTAGCAGGTCTTTATATTGACTAATCTTGTCAAATTCTTTCGCCGCTATATTGTGATCACAGGGAATACTCATGTCAATTAATAAACACATCTTTTTTGTCTGATCTTTTATAATAATATCCGGTTTATTAGCTTTTATAATCTTGTCGGTCTGTACGGGGAAGACCCATAAAATCGACACATTTTCTCCCTCAGTCACAGCTTCAGGATGATGTTTATACCATTTGTCAGCGGTTTTGATTTTATAATACCGACATATTGTCCAATGTAAATACTGGCCGACTCTGTCATGTCTTGCCTTATATTCTGCAGGTGCTAAGACTCTACACCCTGAGATTAGGTGGTCTATTATTTCAATCTCATCATTACAGAATCGGCATTTTGGGTCAGCTCCATTTTTCATCACATTGGCTTGGTAGTTCCGGGTTAATAAGCTTTGGTCTTGAGCAGCTAATATGAAACCTTCACTCTCTGCTTTTAGCCCTGAACTTCGTAACCATTGGTGCATGTGTTTCTGGTCGACATCAGCTTGTTTGCTACGGGCCACATACTTGCCATGGAGAGGCTTCTGTTCCCATCTGCTAGCTAAATTTTCATGTGCTTTTGTCTTTGCAATTAATTTATTTTCTTTGCAGCTGCAGTTGGCGCATTTCCTTTATTATTATTATTATTATTATTATCATTATTATTATTATTATTATTATTATCATTATTATTATCATCATTATTATTACTGTTTCTAATATTATTATCATTAGTTGCAGCTATGTACTTAGGAAGTTCGTTTTGCAATGATATTGTTTTGAGAAAATAATAAATTAATACAAAAATCCAGGTGTGATATGAACACTGGATGTAAAGAGTTGTCTCTTAATAACATCACCACTACCACCACCACCATCCACATCATGACCATCACCACCACTGCCACCACCACAACCACTATAATCACCACCACCATCACCATCATAACCATCGTCACCATCAACATCACTACTGCCACCATCAGCAACATCACCTAAAACTCCATGAGGCTCCAGCAGGGGGTGGTGGTGACCCCTGTTGTACTCTTTCGCTCCAACATCAAGTGGAGGCGCAATGGTCCAATGGTTAGGGCAGCGGACTCACAGTCAGAGGATCACAGTTTCGATTCCCAGACCGGGCGTTGTGTGTGTTTATTGATGAAAACACCTAAAGCTCCACGAGGCTCCAGCAGGGGAGGGTGGCGACCCCTGTTGTACTCTTTCACCCCAACTTTCTCTCACTCTTTCTTCCTGTTTCTTGTCCCCGACTTCCTACACAACCGCTGAGCCTGGATGCGCATTCATCTATCCATCGATGCTCTCTGTGTCGGGGGTTGACCTGCTTGCTCTTCTGCGGGTCTTACGAATAGCAAAGGACCCCGTTTCGGACTTCTCCCACTGGGACGAAGACCACTACACTCAACAGCAACAGCAGCAGCAGCAACATCAACACTGACAACCATGGTATCAACACCATCACCAACAACACCACCACCACCATCACCATCATCACTACCACCATCGTCATCACCACCGGCAACACCACTGCTGCCATCACCACCATCACCATTGAAAGTAGCAACACTACTGCCATCGTTGCCATCCGCACCACCACCACCACCAACACTAACAATAACACAAACAACATCACCATCATCACCATCGCCACCACCACATCCACCACCACCATCACCATCACAGGCATCATTATCAACACCACTAATGAACATTGCCATCATCACCACCATCACCACCAACAATGCAAATGCTAACAACAACAACAACAAAACTGCAACAGAAAACAGC
>NW_021832849.1:5000-10000 GCF_006345805.1 Octopus sinensis
TTTGCATCATGCCTTACAGAAAGATAATATCTTGAAGACATTCTCGCGTAGTTCGCAGTTTTGTGGTTGATGTCTTCAGTCTTGGTTTTGTACAGCCTTCATTTGTTGTCCGTCAATATTTTCTGCCGGTTTAAGGTGGTGAGCTGGCAGAAACGTGAGCCGCCGAAACGCTAAGAGCTATTTCGTCTGTCTTTACGTTCTGAATTCAAACTCCACCAAGGTCAAATTTACCTTTCATCCTTTCGGAGGTCGATAAATTTAGTACCGGTTGCGTACTGTGGTCGATCTAATCGACTTAATCCCTTCCCTAAAATTTCGGGCCTTGTGCCTAGAGTAGAAAAGAATATTTTCGGCCGTTTTAAGGCGGCTAGCTGGCAGAAACGTTAGCACACCGGGCGAAATGCTTAGCGGTATTTCGTCTGCCGCTACGTTCTTAGTTCAAATTCTGCTGAGGTCGACTTTGCCTTTCATCCTTTCGGAGTCGATAAATAAAGTACCAGTTACGCACTGGGGTCGATATAATCGACTTAATCCGTTTGTCTGTCCTTGTTTGTCTTCTCTGTGTTTAGCCCCTTGTGGGTAGTAAAGAAATAGGTATTTCGTCTGCATTTACGTTCTGAGTTCAAATTCCGCCGAGGTCGACTTTGCCTTTCATCCTTTCGAGGTCGATGAATTAAGTACCAGTTACGCACCGGGGTCGATGCAATCGACTGGCCCTCTACTAATTTAGAGTAGCAGCGCCCAGCTGCGTAAGATGAATACGCGTGTTTGTATTTACTTAGATTTAGCATTGTTTGTTATCATCCTTTTATTTTTTCGCAGTGGATAGCTACATTCATTACAATCATTTTCACAAGGCTTTGATTTCTCAAAGATTGCTGGTAGAGTCAGGAGGTTCTTTTAAAGACCAATGTTTTACAGGCGTAACTGTAAAATAGAAAAAAAGTTTTAAAATGTGTCTAGGTTGCTGAATGTAATCCCGTACCACGCGGAGTAGAGAGTCTATAGTTCCGGAGCAGAGAGTCTATAGTTCCGGAGCAGAGAGTCTATAGTTCCGGAGCAGAGAGTCTATAGTTCCAACAACTTGTTATTCAATATAAGAATTTTAACTTCTCATGGCATGTGATTGTGTTTAAGATTCTACAAATTCGTTCTTCGATTAAATGTTCACTATTCCGCGTTAGAACATGGGATTGTAAGTGTGTAGGTGTCCAGAAAATTCATGGAAGTACATTTCGTATGAAAGTGTTTTTTGCCAACAGGTCCAGTCTGTCACCTTGCCAACAGGTCCAGTCTGTCACCTTGCCAACAGGCCCAGTCTGTCACCTTGCCAACAGGTCCAGTCTGTCACCTTGCCAACAGGTCCAGTCTGTCACCTTGCCAACAGGTCCAGTCTGTCACCATGCCAACTGCACAGAGCATGTTTTTCTAGTTATAAGAATGAGAAAATAAGCGTGCAATACACAGCTAAATGAGCCGTGTTGTTGTTGTTGTTGTCGTTGTCACCCTCGTCGTCGTTGCTCTACTTCTTCTTCTTCTTCTTCTTCTTCTTCTTTGGACCTTTCTCCTCTCTCACCTCGCTACCCCCTCTGAAATCTCCAGTTTCCCAAGCTTTATCGTCTCATACAGATTCTTTATCAAATGACATTTTCACATATAAATTGAGAAGTGAGTCCACCATAAGACCTTACCTTCTGTTTCACTGGTTCGATCAATGGTTCACTCGTTCGATCAATAGGGAATAAAACAGTGAGGGATCTCACTGGTTCCTTAAATGCTGATATTGACTGGCACCGTGACACACTCAGCTAACTGCATCAGTTTTTTCTTTCACTTTTAGTCTCAATTTTACGTACAAAATTTTTACCGATTTTCTATGGAGAAAGAAAAAATGCCCCCCCCCGGCCAAGAAAATAAAAACGAAAAAAGATAACACTGAAGCGAAAAACTGTTAAAGGTGAAAAAAAATAAATATAAATGAAATAAATAATAAATAAAGATAAAATAAAATAATAGGTAAACGAAAGGAAAAATATTTTGAGAGACGGAAATCATCTTGTGAAAGACTTTCATCTTTAATGAAGAAGAAGAGCATGAAAAATGTTTTCTTTGTGCACACACATACATACACACCCATACATACACACTCACACGCACACATACGCGCACACATACACACACATACACACACATGCATACACACACTCACACGCACACATACACACACTTATACACATATATACACATACATACATACATACACACGCATATACACATACAAAGAGACATACACAGACACACAGACACGCATACACATACACAAATACAGACACGCACAGACACACACACACACAGACACCGATACACATACACACGCACACACGCATACGCATATCTGTGTGTATGTATGTAGGAATGGATGGATATGTATGTGGGAGTGTCTCTGTGTATACATGTTTCCCCCCCCCCATTCCTCTCGGTCCCCAAAGCTATTAGAGCGATCCCTTTCATTAGAATATCTAAAAGTATCTGCATAGAAAACAGCGAAAAACAAAATTATCACAAATACGCAATTTTTTTGTAAAAACAAAACAAAACAAAAAAAGATACTCCCCCCCCCACTGCTTGCTAGAGAAACTGAAGAAACAAAAATAAAAAACAAATGTACTAGCAAAAAAAAAGAAGCAAGTAAACAAAGGAATGCACTTAACTTACTGGTTTATCAAAGAAGACCTTTAAACTTCGCATTATTGTTGAATGTGTAGGTGAAACAAGGTCACTGAGAGAAGACCAGAAGCAAAGGAATGGTTGAATAAAGGTAACAGAGAAAAGATAGATAGATAGATAAACAAACAGACAAAGAGATAAAGGTAGAAAGGTTGGTAGACAAATATAAATAGGTCCCTTCGTGTATTTCACGTTATTTATTTATGTAAAGGTTTATTAAATAGATAACTAGACAGATAGGGAGGTAAGAAAGTGAAACTAAAACTGGTATTCCCTTGGATACGAGGCCTGCTTGCTGTCTTGTCTGTTACTCTCATGGCTTGGTGTAAAAGATGAGTTACAAGAAATATTCTCCTCAATACTGCAGTTTTGCTTGTCTTTCGTTGATCATAA
Source organism: Octopus sinensis (assembly GCF_006345805.1). NCBI lineage: Eukaryota > Metazoa > Mollusca > Cephalopoda > Octopoda > Octopodidae > Octopus > Octopus sinensis. The sequence goes on from NW_021832849.1 coordinate 8,121, forward strand.
CCAGTTGAGTGTGTCCTTTAGTGGCTGACAATATGTGCATCTCTGTTCACAAGCTGGAGAGCATCATAAACATGTGTGGAGAGGGGTTCTTTGGCGTTTGAATAATTCACTCCTGGAAACATGGCTGTTTCGTTCATCATCCTTAAGCAACCCTTATTCAGGGGCCTTTGAAAGGTTGGGCTACTCGACCTGAAGAAAACCGTTACTGGAATCTACTTGCAAGATCAATCGCTGTATATCTTGATATGAGATCACCATGTCATGCACGTATGGTCTTCATGATGAGTAATTTGGGCTTCGTATAGTTGTACCCCAGTATCACTTTGATGCCCCTCACTCATGAACAACAACAACAATAACAACAGCAACAATACTAATAACAGTATAATAATAATAATCCTTTTTACTATAGGCACAATGCCTGAAATTTCGGGAGAGGGGTAAGTTGATTACATCGATTCAAGAACACATCTGGTACTTATTTTATCGACCCCGGAATTTGAACCCAGAACGTGAAGACGAGTGAAATGCCGCTAAGCATTTTACCCGGTGTGCTAACGATTCTTATTTCTTATTGTCCACAAGGGGCTAAACGTAGAGGGGACAAACAAGGACAGACAAAAGTATTAAGTCGATTACATCGACCCCAGTGCGTCACTGTTACTTAATTTATCGACCCCGAAAAGATGAAAGGCAAAGTCGACCTCGGCGGAATTTGAACTCAAAACGCAGCGGCGGACGAAATACCACAAAGCATTTCGCCCGGCGTGCTAACGTCTCTGCCAGCTCGCCTCATTATTATCATCATCATCATCATCATCATCATTATTATTGCCTTTGAACAGCTTCTAACGCTGGAGATGTACTACAGTGTCAGCTGTTCACTACCAGTTAACTAAGGTAACACCTCTTATTTTTCGAGCACCATCCGGAGTATTCGAGCGGTTCCAAGTAGTGCTGTTTTCTGCAAGTGCTCCACACTTATTGCAGCCCCTATATTTCTCCACATACTTCTCGAGATTTTTGCTCACTGTTCCCAGGGCTCTGACAATTATTGGTACAACTGCTGCCTTTTTCATCGACCACAACTGCTTAACTTCCCAAAATAACCAGTCACATCTCTCAACTTTTCTTTCTTCCTTATCGCATACCTTGTTGTCAGCTGGGCGTGCTATATGTATGATCCAACATATTTTGATTTCTTTCTCAATTAAGACTATGTCCGGCCTCCTATTCTCTATCTCATGGTAGCACTGAATCATAAAATCCCATAGGATCTTTGCATTTCTATTTTCGACGATTCCTTCAGGTTTGTGTTCGTACCAATTTTTTGCTCTCTCAAGTCCAAACTTGTTGCAGTGTCCAATGAACAAGTCTAGCTATATTGTCGTGGCGTCTCTTATATTCCTTCTGGGCTAGTGGTGTACATTGGTTGGTAATATACCATACGGTTTCACCGTTTTGTCCACAGATCTATACTTATCACTTTCTGCTGTGTTGTCTATTCTGTATTTTATGTAGCTTGTTCTTAGTGCTTGCTCTTGGGCAGCACGGATTAGATCCTCCGTTTCCGGTTTTAAATCACTTTTAGTCATCCACAGCCAGATTTCTTCTCTGTCTGTCTTTACCCACATATTTTCAGTTTCATTCGTTTTCAATTTCTTGTTCACTGCTTTATCTTTGCAATCTTTCATTCTACACAAGCCTGACCTTCTTACTTCTATAACAGCGGTTCTGTGGCATTTTTTTTTACTTACCATGCTATGTTTTCTTCTGCTCTAATGCTGTTTTCGCATCCAATAAGTCCTCTTCCCCTTATTTTTCTTTTGTCTGTGTCATCTTTTGGGTAGAGTGACCTATATCTAGTTAGCAACTCTCTT
>NW_021832849.1:20000-52500 GCF_006345805.1 Octopus sinensis
AAATTGCAATATATTCAGCCTCGATAGGCAGAATAAAGTTACGTAGAATACGCTTGCTTTGGGAACAACTTTTCCAAATGAACTCATCCCTAGTTGAGAGGAAGCGCCAATACGCAGAGATTCTTTTTTACAGCTATACAAGCAGCACGATCTAGATCCTCCAGAATATGGTGTAGCAAAGTGGACCACCGATCGTAGTATGTTAAAGTTAGTGGTCATCATTCTTTATTCTCCAGACACGCTGTGAAAGAGAGGTGGTACTTCTGTTCTCTGGTTGGCTGAAAAAATGTCTGTTGTGTAGTAGCTCTTAAGAGTATGTTCTATCGTGTCTAAATTAGTTTGTTTACAGTAGCCTGCTAACTTTACTTACAGAGGCATTTGCCATCGAACAGACATAAACTGATATATTTCTTTACTACCCACAAGGGGCTAAACACAGAGATGACAAACAAGAACAGACAAACGGATTAAGTCGATTACATCGACACCAGTGCGTAACTTAAGTGGTACTTAATTTATCGACCCGAAAGGATGAAAGGCAAAGTTGACCTCGGCGGAATTTGAACTCAGAACGTAACGGCAGACGAAATACGGCTACGCATTTCGCCCGGCGTGCCAACGTTTCTGCCAGCTCGCCGCCTTTCAGTCATAAATTGATATTAGAACAACTACATTCAGACAGGTTAGTTATATGACGTACGGCTATTATTGTGATATTTTATTCTTTGTTGCCAGAAATGATATTGTAATGTCTTTCATACAGCTGTGATATATGGAGTTATGGAGTTTTTGTTAAAATTTTTGTGGTGTCGGCGACCAATCGGAAAGTTCTTCTGTAAACTGAAACGAACTTCTTTTCGATTTTGGATTCAACACCTAAGCTGTAAACCAGGTCATGTTATGCTCGCGTGATTCTGATGTTGGTGCGAAATGCTTCGATATTGTCCAGATTGTATTATTTCTTGGAAGCCGCTCTCTTTCTTAAGCATTATTCTTATAGATTGATGCTCAGTTAAAGTTTACTTAATCTGGCATTGAAATTACACAACTAATTTTATTCATTAAATTCTATAAGGTTACAGGGCGGTTGATTGGTATATATATATTATATTCAGATAGCTCTTATTGGTTTAGCGGTATGAATTCGAATTTAAAGCTGTGACGATGAAGCTTTTTGAAATAATCTTCGTATGGTATATACGCATGTATAAAGTGCCTTATTTCATATTTAATTTTAAATGTAAAAAAAATAAAAACACTCGTGTGTGAGGTGCATTATTTCATATTTAATTTTAAACGTAAAAAATAACTGGAGTAAAGCTAAAACTACGAAGGGAAAAAATTTTGTACCAAGATTTAATACTAAATTAGGGGTGCGACTTCTACACAAGTAAATACGATAAATGACCATAAATACACACACACACACACACACACACACACATACACACACACACACACACACACACATATACACACACACAAATAGTGCTACATTTACAGTATGCTATGCATGTATATGAATATTTGCTTTTATATATGCAAGGGTGCTCGATATTATAGAATAGTGCTTAAAAAGTGGTGAGTTGGCAGAATCGTTAGCACATCGGACAAAATAATTAGAAGTATTTCTTTCGTCTCTTTGCGTTCTGAGTTCAAATTCTTCCGAGGTCGGCCTAGCCTTTCATTCCCCGAGGTCGATAAATAAAGTACTAGTCAAATACTGGGGTCGATTTTATTGACTTATTCTGTTTCCCCAAATTGCTGACCTAGTGCCAAAATTTGAATCCAATACGTTAAGCTTTTTAATCATCTGCAAGAAGTAGTAGTTAAATCAACAACAGATCACCACCTTATATCTTTAAAATATGACTGAGTACATGATGTAGTTATAGATATAACTACATAATATATTAATTTTTATTATATTTAATATATATTTATATATATATATATATGTGTACATATATGTATATATATATGTACATATATATATATATATATATATATATGTACATATATGTGTGTTTTTAAAGTCTTTGCTCGCTTATGAAGTGTTCAGGTGAATGGTAACACTTGTTACAGGTTGTTTTTTTTTTACAGAATATTTAGTTAATATTCCACAACAGATTCATAAGATCGGAATACAAAGGAACAATGGATAATCTGCTGTTTTCTCTCAAAATACAGAAGACAACAGATTTTATTTATTTACAATAAAAAGTGAAAAAAGAAAAAGAAGTTACCAATTTCTTTGGTTATATAAGTATATATGCTACCTGTATAAATAGGGTAAGGGTGAAGACTCCTTCGATCATGAATGACCTTGGGATTGCACCTGGAAATATAATAAAAAACAAAAGATAGGATGGCCCTAAGTGGAACGATTTTTATCATAGATCTGTACAATAATAACTGATCTGGTGGGGAAAAAAACATTCATTAAAATGGTCTTCCGACATTTGTAGCGTGGATTTTTCTAGAATCGAGCAAGTTGCAAATACCAAATTTATCTTCCACAGGGTTCGAAAACAAACCCTCCCCCTTACAAATATGCCAGCATCATTGCGGTAGTTCCAGTGTATATATTTTCTAAATTGGGAATTGAATTATTCTTCCAATTTAACACTGTCTCACGCTGTTTTTTTGGGGTTTGTGTGTTAAAAAAATATAATGTAAAATATTTGTGGTGATTTACAAAAAACAAAATGGCGTGAATTGGTTGTGTTGTATAAAAACAAAAACATTGAGAGCAGCTGGACGTCTGACTAATTGTGTTGTCAAATTTGTATAAATTACAGATAATGAAAGCTAATGGGCTGGAAATAAATGAAAACAAATAGACAAAACAAATAAATTAAAGCTAGTAGCTACATTCAGGATGTATACCATCACATTGGAAATGTAATCTATTCTAATCTATCTATCTATCTATCTATCTATCTATCTATCTATCTATCTATCTATCTATCTATCTATCTATCTATCTAGACGGAGAGATCGATAGAAAAATGTAGAAAAATATATATAGACATAGACTAATAGATAGACATATAGCTGTCTATATAAGCTGCAGCAGACAATATAATGTAGCTTAAGGCAAGATACATTATTTGCCTTGAGTCTGTTGATTGTGCTGGATGAAAAAAAACGAAAAAAATAGACAAGATCTATTCTCGCTTTCCTCCCGCCGCTTCACAGTTGTACAGTTATTTAAAGGAAGCTCTCCCCACACCAATCAATCATAGAAAGGTTACTTCCTCTCCTCTCGCCATTTCAAAGTTGTACAGTTACTTTTTATTTTTTTATCTTGTATATGTTTTAGTGTTTGGACTGCCGCCATGCTGGAGCACCGCCTTGAAGGGTTTAGCCGAGTAAATCGATTCCAGTACATCCTTCTTTTTTAAAGTCTGCTATTTACTCCCCCGTTCTCTTTTGCCGAACCGCTAAATTGCGGGGTTAGAAACAAACCAGCATCATACAGTTCTATATTTAAGAGATGAGGAATTATTTACATTATTTACAATTGACGGATATTTGCCAAACGGTGGATCAACAACCACCAAACACACACACACACACACACACACACACACACAACACACACACACACACACAAAGGATATGAAGAGTTGGATGACTTAAACTAAGAGGCAGCGTTTTGAGTCCTTAAATATTTAATACTATTTTTTAGTATCCGTTACCATTCGCAGGAGTGGCTGTGTGGTAAGTAGCTTGCTTACCGACCACATGGTTCCGGGTTCAGTCCCACTGCGTGGTACTTTGGGCAAGTGTCTTCTACTATAGCCTCGGGCCGATGTGAGTGGATTTGGTAGACGTACATATATATATATATATATATATATACATAATTAAAGTCAAAATGAGGGTGAAAAAATTGGATATTAGTTTAATAACATCAGTTTAAACACCAGTGGTCTAGCGCATAAAAGACTGAGATTTAGTAGATATTATTAAAACACAAATATGAGAGAGAATCCACTATGTAGACGCTCTTACGCTAGATATAGATCCGCAAAGGGACTCAACCACTAAGAATTGTTCTCAAGAAAAAATTTAGCACACTAAGAACGTAAGCGAGCAGGACAAATGAAAAATAACAAAAGTATAGATTAACCCCATGCAATTGTTTCACTGTTAATAAATTATGCAATTTTACTTACATAATTATCCTCAGATCATATATATATATATATTTGACTTCGGCCATGCTGGAGCATCGCTTTTAGTCGAGCAAATCGCCCCCCCACCAGGACTTATTTTTTGTAAGCCTAGTATCGATCTATTTTGCCGAACCGCTAAGTGACAGGGACGTAAATGCACCAGCATCGGTTGTCAAGCGATGACGGGGGACAAACACAGACACACATATACACACACACATACATACATATATATACATACATACTGTGGGCTTCTTTCAGTTTCCGTCTACCAAATCCACTCACAAGGCTTTCTTCGGCTCGAGGCTTTAGTAGAAGACACTTGCCCAAGGTGCCACGCAGTGGGACTGAACCCGGAACCATGTGGTTGGTAAGCAAGCTACTTACAACACAGCCACATGCACGACGGGCTTCCACTCAGTTTCCGTGTTTCTGTCTATCAAATTCATTCAAAAAGCACTGATCGGTCCGTGGCTATAGGAGAAGACATTTACCCAAGGTACCGCACAATGGGAATGAACACGAAACCACGTTGTTACCAAGTGAACTTCTTATCTACACTGCCATGCCTGCGCCAATCTTTTTTGTTTTCTTTATTTTACAGTTTTTACCAGGAAGGGAAGGGTAACCTCGATGACTGTTATTTTTTCTCCAGGACACAGTGACTTGTAAGAGAATAGAAGGGACTTATTCACTAATCTTAGACTTGACTTCAATACATATCACAGAGTGGACTCCAGAGCGAAAACTTCGAACACAAAGAAACAGAAATCACCCAAGAATTCCGCCAATCTTTTGCTCTCGATCAGTGCTTTATCATCAACACCGAAAGGATGAAACGGGAAGTTGACCGCGGCAGCATTTGAACTTCATTATTCAGAAGGCTGGAAAAAGTACCGCAGAGGACTTTGTTTGTCGTTCAGTCGATTCTAATTCTACTAATTTACTGTTAATTAATTTGCTCAAGCTCGAAAAAGAAGTTTAGCAAAGTTCAGGTCAGAGGTGTTTGATCCCAGATCTCAGAGAGCTGGAACAAATACCGCAAGGCATTTTGTCCTGCGCTTTAACGACTCTGCTAGCTCACCACTTATGTTGTTTACATGTCTGTCTGTCTGTATGTATGTCTGTATGTCTGTATGTCTGTATGTATGTATAGTTCTATATTTAAGAGATGAGAAATTATGTACATTATTTATATTACTTACATTTGACATACAAGATGAGAAATATCCGTCAAATGTGAATAATGTGTATGTATGTATGTGTCTTCTCGTTCGTCTTTCTGTTTACCTACCTATTCATGTTTGTTTATCTATCTATCTATCTATCTATCTATCTATCTATCTATCTATCTATCTATCTATCTATCTATCTATCTATCTATCTATCTATCTATCTATCTATCTATCTATCTATATGTGTGTCTGTGTGTCTGTGTGTCTGTCTGTGTGTGTTTGTCTGTCTGCGTGTCTGTCTGCCTGCCTGTGTGTCTATGTGCCTGTCTGCTTGATTGCCTGTCTGTCTATCTACCTGTCTGCCTGATTGTTTGTCTGTCAGTCTGTCTAGAATTATCAGTAAAAATACGTTACAGGAAAACTGTGGAGTTGCATCAGATGGGTCGTGTTTGTTTTTGGGTGAAGGTAGATACATTTCGTCCTCCAGTTCACCTCTCAACAATCATATCGAACGTAGCTCTGGATGGAGACTTGGAAAATATTCACTGGTCATTATCCAGTTCCTGTTTGTTTCATTTGGATGTAGGAAGAACATAACTGCTTTAAATATTCGGCAAACTATCCTAGTAGTTAGTACTTCATATCAGATAGTGTCATTGCAATACGTCCTTGACTTTCGATGGCCAAGTCAAAGACTCTCAAAAGAGTATACATACATGCATACATACATGCATACTTGCATACATACATAAATACATACATACGTACATACATACTTGCATACATACATAAATATATACATACATACATGCATACATATATACTTACATACATATATACATAAATACGTACATACATACATACATACATACATACATTCATAAATACATACGTATACATACATACATACATACATACATACATACATACATGCATGCATGTATGCATACATACATACATACATACATACATACATACATACATACATGCATACATACATAGGCGCAGGCGTGGCTGTATGGTATGAAGGCGTTTCCCAACCATAGTTCCGGGTTCAGTCACCACTATCGCCAGCAGTACTACCATGAACATCTCTATCAACATCACTGCCAACACCAGCATCAATGTTACCAACAAGACCACCACCACCGCCACCGCCACCACCACCACCGCCGCCGCCATGCCAACAACACCAATACAACTACCCCCGACACCACCAACATCGTCATCACTATAACCAGCAAGAACACTATCGCCAGCAATTAACGTGGGAGCCTTCTCACAGTAATTCGACCTGCTAGAAGTAGCAGCTACATCTTCTACATCAAATCTTATTGTCTTTAAAAATGAAAGACATATTGGGCAATGTAATGCTAAATATACAACAGGTGAGATGGTCATATTTAGAATGCCTTTGATAATAGGTCTGCTCGATCAAAGCTGACTTGAAGCCAAGTACCTCCACTGCCACCTACGCCAACCTCACAATTACTATAACCATTATCAACAACAATAGCAGCAGCAGCAGCAGCAGCAGCAGCAGCAAGAACAACAACAACAACAGAAACAAATAACGTCATATGTTGCAGTTTAATAAAATAATTTTTAAAATATTTCTTAAAAGAAATTTATTCATTTATTTTTTAAAATTTTAATATTTGTTTTCCCCAGTTTGTGATTTCATAACATTTTTACATTTATAAAGTAAATATCAAATATTGATTTGCTTCAATTAAAATTTTACTTTTCGCTTTTTGACATCAAAAGGTTTTAGTTATTAAAGCCGGCTTCCAATTTCTTGGGAGGAAAATCAACCCGAGGCGAAGATTAAATTTGGTCTCCTGTTTACATTTCAATATCTTACATCTCACAATTACATGGATTTAAATCTAAAAAAAAGAAGAAAAAAAACTAAATAAACAATCAAACAAAAACAACAACAAAAAACCCCCAAAAACCTGAGTAGAAAAAGACTAACAAAATCTCCAACACAATTGCGCAAAAAACAAATAAGAAAGACTAATAATAACAAGAACAGCAGCAACAAATAGTTTTTAGTCTTATTTTCCTAATTTTTATATTTTATTGGCAACATTGTAAAATAGTGAATTCAAGATGACGGCCCAAACTTTACATTTCCATTCCATGGTTGCTAGTTCGTTATTTCTGGAGTAATTACTAAATTCCAAAAGTGCCTTTTAAAGATTTTGATCAATGATGTATGTATGTATGTATGTATGTATGTATGTATGTATGTATGTATGTATGTATGTATGTTTGTATGTATGTATGTATGTATGTATGTATGTTTGTATGTATGTATATATGTATGTATGTATGTATGTATGTATGTATATATGCATGCAATTATGTATATGAATATATATATATATATATATATATATATATATATATATATATATATATATGTATGTTTTCTTCTATATAAAAATCTTTTTGAGCCTTCCTGTAAGGAGCGAGCTGGTTTCTAACAAATATACAAAGCACCACCGATAGAATGTATATAACAAAAAAACAAATTCACATTTTGAACTTGAGGTAAGTGTCACATATTTTTACTGTTCCGCTTAGAAATTGTATTTATAATGTATGTGTTAGCTGGTTGATTTCTTCTGAAAATTCTAGCTTTCCCAGACTCCAACTGACAAAATCAAGTGCTCCAATTATCATTGGTATGAATGTGAATTTATATTCTAGGTTTAGAAGCTGAAAGTTTCGAAGCTGTTGCTCATAGTTATCCTCCTCTTTGGTTTTCGAAGAGATATTCATATCAACATGGCAGCCGATCTAAGATGGTGCATACTTTTTGTTGTCTGTCTCAAACAATATATTTGGCCTATTATGTAGAAATTTTGATTTTAGCAACAGGGTCATGTCACATTAAGAAGTAATACGTTGATGGCATTTTCGGGCAATTACTAACCACATGTGTTATGTCGTCCAGAGCAATATGATATAATCGACATTTTTGCTTGCATCTTGAGGACTCATGGACTTAAATGTCTCTATTAAGAGATATTTTATAGCAATGTTCTGTTCTTGGATAGCAAATGTATACTCGTCGAAGTGTGATGTAGCAACCTTGATTCCAAGAGGGGCAATACTTTTCATGACGATATTAGCATCAGCTTTAAATCTTCGAGAAATATACCCATGTATAATATTTTTTGGTAAGGTGAGCGTCTCTTCTGAAATAAGGTATTGCAGTTATTTTGGGATTGTACGGGAGGTCATCGGGAAGAGAGTACTTTCTGAAGAACTCATTGCTGACACAGAAGATGTTCTCTTCGCTTTTCGGTACTAATTTTATATACTTATTTTTGCTGCGGTCTGAGAGATACTATAGGACATCCAAAGGCTGTCTGCTCTGATCTCAAGCCCCTATCTCGTTCATCTCTTCATAGGTCTAGCCTGTCAATATCACTGTTTCTCCAGACGTTTCCAGTTGGTGCCAGGATCTTACAGGCTTTAATGTCTATGGAGTGAATTTCCTTTATAGACCAAATGGCATCAGCGCTGGCACTGCGAATGCATTGTGGGATACTGTCTTGTTATAAGAGGAGAGTTCCGACTGCCAAGTCTGCTGTAATACTCTCGGATAACTTTATCGTTATTTACAGCACCTTCCATCAATAACTAGGTATTTTTAGCATTCTCTGTGTGGAACAGGAGAGACAAAGAGACCGTTGATGCTCACATTCTAGGTTTGATTTTCCTTGTTCAACAATCAAATACGAATATTTCTTTTGGCTTAATTGCATTCCTATGTCAGCTGAAAATGTTATTAACTCCTGCTGCTTTTTGACACTGCAAATATTTTTAGTATAGGCCATACATACATTAAATATACACGCGCGCGCGCACACACACACATAATATATACATACATATGTAAATATTGTGTGTAGTGTATATGTATAAATATGCATATATACATATATTTATATAATAGGTGTAATGTATATATAGAGAGAGGCGCAGGCGTGACTGTGTAGTAAGGCAGCGAGCTGGCAGAAGCGTTAGCACGCCGGGAGAAATGCCTAGAGGTATTTCGTCTGTCGTTACGTTCTGAGTTCAAATTACGCCGAGGTCGACTTTACCTTTCATCCCTTCAGGATCGATAAATTAAGTACCAGTTACGCTCTGGGGTCGATATAATCAACTTAATCTCCTTGTCTGTCCTTGTTTGTCCCCTCTATGTTTAGCCCCTTGCGGGTAATAAAGAAATAAGAAGCTTGCTCTCCAACTACATGGTAGGGATGGTGGGGTTCGAATGTGTAGGGGTGAGGTAACGAGGGAGGAGGTGACGATGAAGGGAGGGGGTGGTGATGAAGGGAGAGGGTGGAAGGTGGGTAGGAGTGAAAAGAGGAAGTAGGTGCCAGAGCAAGAGAGGAGAGATGAGTGGGAGGAAATAGTGTGAGAGGAAGAGAGTAGAGAGGAAGAGAGTTAGATGAAGAGGAGAGGAGAGTTGAGCCCATGTGGCGGTTTAGATAGATACATATGTCTCAAGTGGTTATGTAATAAATTGTGACGCAGATTCTGGTCTCTCCACTCGTTGCAAGCGAAATAACTTGGTACATTCAAGTTTGCCGTGTATAAAGTGACTGGATAAGTAAACCACACAAAAACATACAATAAAACCGCACAGATTATGAAAAAATAAAAATTAAAAAAAAACGGTAAATAAAAAAAAAGAGAGAATATAGTTGAAGTATTTGAGAAAGGCAGAGAAGTAACAAAAGATGACATACGGACTTCATACTCTACTAAATTAGTTCTACAAGAAAATCTCAAACTTATATTTTTTGTTACCGAATATCTGCTTCTTTGTGAAATACATTCATTACATTTCTCTTTTCACATAGCTTCTAAATTACGGACCTATAAACTCCACGATCTACCAGAAAGTTATATCAACACGACAATTTTACTTGTTTGAAAACTGCCGAAAACTCAGTCTTTTTCGCGTATCTCTGTTTATTGTGCTCCTATGGTACCTATGCTTCTTTCGCACAAAAAATACTAATAGGCGCAGGAGTGACTGTGTGGTAGGTAGCTTGCTTCCCAACCACATGGTTCCGGGTTCAGTCCCACTGCGTGGCACCTTGGGCAAGTGTCTTCTACTATAGCCTCGGGCCGACCAAAGCCTTGTGAGTGGATTTGGTAGACGGAAACTGAAAGAAGCCCACAGTATATATGTATATATATGTATGTAAGTGTGTGTGTATATGTGTGTCTGTGTTTGTCCCCCCGTCATCGCTTGACAACCGATGCTGGTGTGTTTACGTCCCCGTAACTTAGCGGTTCGGCAAAAGATACTGATAGAATAATTACTAGGCTTACAAAGAATAAGTCCTGGGGTCGATTTGCTCGACTAAAGATGGTGCTCCAACCTGGCCACAGTCAAATGACGAAACAAGTAAAGGAGTAGCTCAAATTTGGTCTCACTTAAACGAACACTTTCTGACTGTTTATCTTTCCGATACCATTTTTGGACTTCCACGTCAGGACACATCCTCATGAATTTGCACGAGAACTATGAATAGAAAATATATAAATAATAATTTGAATCTCTTCATATTCTATTTTTCTTTTTCTTTTAATTATTTAAATGCTTTTACTGTATTTTTACTGTATTTATATGTATTTGATTATTATTTCTCTTTATTATTAATAATTAATTTAATATTAATAATTAGCAATATCTTAGGATAATTACATTCATTGTAATCTCCCTTTTTACTCCTTTTTTTCTCTGTTCCCTGTAAGTGTATTATTCAGTCACCTATCTATCTATCTATCTATCTATCTATCTATCTATCTATCTATCTATCTATTTGTCTATCTATCTACCTATCTATCTATCTATCTATCTATCTATCTATCTATCTATCTATCTATCTATCTATCTATCTATCTATCTATCTACATGCATATATAGGGAGATTTTACGAAAAGAACAAAAGACGAAGACAGGTGGTGTACAAAACAAACAGATGTATTAGTATAACGCACAGGAATAGAAAAAGTCTTGTACGTTTCGAGCCTACGCTCTTCTACAGAAAGGGACACAGAAAAAACAAGGAGAGAAAAGGATAGAAAAAATGTGTGTAGTGGCTAACGATCTATCATGGCGACTACATATATATTTGTATATGTATGTATGTATGTTGTATATATATATATATATATATATATATATGCAACATATATATACATACACACACAGACGCATACACGCACAAATACACATATTTATATACATGTACATATGCGTATATATATCGACATACATGCATTCATCATGCGTACATATCTATCTATCTATCTATCTATCTATCTATCTATCTATCTATATATATATAGATATATATAAATATCTCACCCCTCTCTCTCTTTTTCTCTCACTCTCTCTCTCTCTCTCGCTATCATTCACTCACTGTATGTATATATATATATATATATATATATATATATATATATATATATATATATATATACATAGATTGAGTGAATGAGAGAGAGAGAGTGAGAGTGTGTGTGTGAGAGAGAAAGAGAGAAAAAGAGAGAGAGGGGTGAGATATTTGGCATAAAGCCGAGTACTGACCTATGAAATGAATGACTAAATAACTACCTTTTATACATACCGAACTTGTGGTCCTTGGAGGTTAATTATGAAATTGAGCAGAACCCCAGACCATGATAAATAGTATTAAAGAACAAACGCAGCAACATCAACAACAACAGCATCAAGAACAACAAAACGCTCTCGATCATTAAAGCAGGGCTGTGTTGGTGGTGGGGATGCATCATCTCCTTTCCCCTAATAACAAATAATATTTACTACAACTTTTGTACGAACTCTATATCATTTCCCACAATCTTGTTATGGCATCAACTCGGCTCAGGGCTCTACTTCACAAAGTGTTTCATTGTATCGGAAATGCGAATCCCACTCCCGTCTCCTTCCTCATAGATCCCTTCTCATCAACGTGACCCCTAAAACACCATGAGCAAGAAAGAAAAAATAACAAGAATCATACTTCGAAATATTTGATAAGGAAATAAAAAAATACGTTTAAAAATATAGACTTGTTGGTGTTTGAGGTATTTGTTGTGGTTTTTGATGGTGAGGGTGGCTCTGATGATGGAGATTATAGGGACTATGGCGGTGGCCGTGATGGTGGTGGTGGTGGGGTAGATGCTGGTGATGTAAGTTTTACTGGATTTTGTAGTAGTATTGGTAGGAGTAGCAGGAGTAATAGTAGTAGTAGTAGTAGTAGCAATAGTAGTAGTGGTGATGCTGGTGATGGTGGTGAGTATGATGTGTATGAGGATGATGATGGTGATGATGATAGTGTTGGTAGTGGTTATGGTGTTTTCTGGGGTGATGGTGGTGGTGGTGGTGGCGGTAGTGCTAGCTGCGATGGTAATTATGAAAGTGTGATGTTGGTAGTGATAGGGATGCTGCTGATGGTGGTGGTTGTGTTAGTTGTGCCATTGGTGTTGGTGCTGCTGCTGATGGTTATGGTGCTTGTGGAGGGGACAGGATTTATGATGGAGCTGCTGGTTCAGGTGATGTCTGTTGTGATGGTGGTGGCGGCGGTATTGGTTGTAGTGGTGGTGGTGGTGGTGGTGATGATGATGATAGTGATGATTGTGGTGGTATTAATTGCATTGACTACTACTACTACTACTACTACTACTACTACTACTACTACTACTACTACTAGTAGTAGTAGTAGTAGTGGCTGTAGCAACAATGGTGGTGCTGTCCCGACAGTCGGTGGGAGTAGGAAGAAGGGAAAAATAGATAAAAAATGTCATAAATAAATAAAGAAACGGAAAGTAAATAAAATATTTAGGATATGTCAGCTGAGAGAGTTAAGGTTCAATTTTAGCTGTACGTCTGACTCCCTTGTGGGGTCTAAAAAGACAATATAACTCAAATTAATACTTGACCTTTACGAAGCAATACTAAATTATTCGTGTTTACATGACCTGCTAGAAACAACAGCTAAATCTCTCTCAATTCACATCCTATTGCTTTTCAAAATATATATAATGGAAGGACATATTTGATAATATCGACTGCAGTCTTAGATCATTTATGTTTGAGGAGATGGGAACGCCATGGTTTGAATGCCTTTGACCCTATACCTACTCAATTACTGCTGACCTTGGGCTAAACAGCAGCAGCAGCAGCAGCGACAGCAACAATAACAACTACAACAATAGCAGTTAGCTGAACTATACTGACAATTTTCACTAAATGTACATCATACAATTACATTATTTTTTGTTATCCCCCTTCTCTGTGTCACTCTTTTCTCCCCAGAGGATGTCAGCCGAAGGAGGGAAATGTCTGATGTACGTTATAGCATATCATGCACCCCCACACACATAAACATATGTACACAAATACACACACGGACTCACATGAACACATACATATATACACATACATAGACACACAAACATTTATACGTATACGCAAACATGGACACATACAGATGCAAGTACACACAATGCATACATATAAACACATATACACATACACTAGCACATAAACAGATAAACACATACACTTGTACACATACACGTGCAGATAAATTAGAATACACACATATACACACATCTTTTTAAGATATACATGCAACGCACTTACACACACATACGCACACATATACACATGCGCACACACACATATATAACCATATACACCTCATAAACAGGCGCACGCACACATCAGACTCGAATATTTATACATACTCGTTCATACACACATGTTTATACATATGCACGTAGGCACACATACATTTGCACACATACTCACACATACGCATGCGGATACACATACATCTGTGCGCGCATATGCATACACATATATACCCAAACGCACACAAATGCACACGTAAATACACATGCTCAAATATAGTGTCACAAATACAATCATTTGCATAGACATACGCATACGTAGACACGAGAAATACTCCTCATACTCACACGTTCAAATACTCACACATATTTTTACACTCATACACACTGTCATACACATACCCATACACTCACACACATACACACACTATTACACTCACATACAGTCATACACCTACACTAACACACTCATACATACACACATCCACAACTGTTATACAAATAAAAGAACACACTTACACATACACACATTCATACACAAAAACTCACACATAGTTTTAAATTCATACACACACTCATATATACTGTCATACATAGACACATACACTCACACACATGCAAATACATGTGTTTACACACCTCCCCCCTCCTCTGCTTAACCATGTTTTATTATTACACATTAGCGAATAAGTACCGAAGGGTTCCTTCTCCTCTTCAACTCTTCCTATTCCCCCTCTCTCTCTCCTCTTTCTCTCATTTGCTCGTTTTCTCCTTCTTTCTCATCCTTATATCTTCTCCATTTTGTTTATTTCCTACTTTCACTCCTCTCTCTCTCTCTCTCTCTCTCTCTCTCTCTCCATCTCTCTCCCATGTTTATTTTTCTGTCTCAACCCATTCCTCATCTCTCACCCACAACTCCAACTTCTCTCTCCTCACTTACATGCACATTTCTCCTATCTCTCTCCCTCCCTCCCTCTTCTCATCCCTTCTTTCTCTTCTGTCTGTCTGTCTGTCTCGGTCTGTCTTCCTCCTCTTCTCTCTAACATTATTTTTCAAAGCAATGAATTATTGTTCCAATGGAGTTTATTAATAATTATTTTGCTCACATGCTGCAAACAACAACAACAATAATAATAATCATGCGAAAGATGATGATGCTGATGATGCTGATGAAAATGCAAATATAATATAAACACAATAATTGGAATTAAGTTTATTTGGTGAACTGTTTACCAAAATAATAATTACGCTAATGATGATGATGATGATGATACTGCTGCTGCTGCTGATGAGAAGAATTCTGATAACGAATTCGTTATTGCAATCGCTAAGTCATCAGACATTTCAGGGTGTACTTATATGTACATACATATGTATATAAGTACGTATATATATATATATATATATGTGTGTGTGTGTGTGTGTGTGTGTATATATATACATACATATATATATGTATATCTATGTATATATATCTATGTATATATATATATGTACATATATGCATACATACATATATATATTTTATTTTGGGATGGTCATTTTTATGGACCAAATATATGTATATATCTATCTATCTATCTATCTATCTATCTATCTATCTATCTATCTATCTATATCTATCTATCTATCTGCACCCCCCACACACAAACAAAATTATATGTCCATATATGTATGTGTGCCTGAGAGTGTGAGTGTGTGTGTGTGTGTGTGTATCTGTTCGATTATTTTAGAAAATTCCCGTTTAGCTTCTTCTTCTTCTTCTTCTTCTTCTTCTTCTTCTTCTTCTTCCCCTTCTTGGTTTCAGCCAACTCAGTTATTCTGTGTGTTTCCATGCCCCGAGGGGTGAGCTGGGCAACACATGACTCTCATACATGTATTTCTCATATTCCTATCACGACGGTGGTTGTCATACAAATATATATTAGTGCCACGTGTTACCCAACACGCCTCCTGGACACGCAACAAGTACACAGAATGATAAATATGGTTAAAAAAAAAAAAGAAAATTAGAGAAAAACGAAAGAAAAAAAGAGGCTGAAACGAAATTCTTGCAGAATATCCGAACCGTTTGATCAACAGCTTCAGGCTTTTGCGGGAAGATAATTAAGTATCATTCATTCTTATTTTATTCGAAACTAAATGTAACATCTTTTGGTTTAATTTCTTGATTTGGAAATGAAGCACCAGAAAAAACGATTTACATCGAAGTCTTTTTTGTTTTCTCCACTTGAAACTGATTTTACGCCATGTCATCCCAGTGTTTGCACTGAAGATGCACAATATGTTGAAACGGAGCCGTTTGCAGATTTAAAGAGGACGGAACAGCAAATATTCATGGTTATCTGTTTCTTTATTACCCACAAGGGGCTAAACATAGAAGGGACAAACAAGGACAGACAAAGGGATTAAGTCAATTACATCGACCCCAGTGCGTAACTGGGACTTATTTAATCGACCCCGAAAGGATGAAAGGCAAAGTCGACCTCGGTGGAATTACAAATATTCATGGTTATCGTCATCATCATCACTGTCTTCGTCGTCGTCGTCGGCCCTGTCGTTGCCGCCGTCGTCGTCGTCGCTGTCATCATCATCATCGTCGTCGCTGTCATCATCCTCATCCTCATCATCATCATCATCATCGTCAAAGCCAGTGGGTTTGCGGCTCGGCACTTGGAGAAGCAAGCCCATGCCGTCCAACAGCGTCTCCGTCGTGGGACGCTGGACCGACGGACCGGTTAAATTGCTCGCAACCTGGTTCGGTTCGGACCTCCAAATGGAGAAGAATTGGGGCGAAATAACGACTAGGGTGGCCATTCTCATCCAGCAATGGGCCGAGAGGAAGCTATCCCTAAAAGGTCGGGCGGAGGTGGCGAACTCGTACATCGCATCCATCATCGATTACCGTCTGACCATCGTGCCTGGTCCCGACCCTACCATCACCAAACTGGAACGCATACTCTTCCACTTCTTGTGGAAGGGAAGCGTTCCGATGGTTAGGCGATCCATTTGCTGTCAACACCCGCTAAATGGAGGGCTAGGCACGCTGTAGTTGATGAGGCGCAGATATGCGCTGAGATTGCGACATCTCCGGCGCTTCATAGACGACGGTGAACAGGTGTGGTCGCCGTTTGTGCGGTGCGCTTTCCCGCAGCTCGTTTCCTTGGCTGAACTGCAGTCGCGGATCAAACAGAGACCGAGGCTAGGCGAATGGCACCGCGAGTGTCGCGTTGCTCTCAAGCAACTCTGCCGTCCAGGACCAAATTTGTGCGACTTAATTACAACAAAGGCGTTCTATAGAGGATTAGTGGAGGGTAGGTGTGACGACGTCGGGCAGAATCTGGGCGTCGACGAGGAACACCTGACCCGCCTATTCAGGACAACTTTCGGGCCGGGAACTATGGACAATCACCAAAGGTCCCTGGCCTGGTAGTGCTATCGAGAAGCATTACCCGGTCGGGATAAGCTCTACAGGCACGGTTCAAGACACACCGGACCGACTTGCTCGAGATGCGGTCAGAGCGACGAAACCGTTCTGCACACACTCGTGCAGTGTCCAACCATTTCGGACCTGTGGGCTTATGCCGAACGGCTGCTGCCATGTGTGGCACGAGTCCGCCTGTCGGCCGAGTCTATCATGGCAATTGCTCTGCCATCTTCCCTCAACCAGGATAGCAAGGCAGCCTTCATCGTACTGGTGGCCATGGTGAAAGAATATGTGGACTCGATGTGGTGGACTCGAGCGAAAGTGTTAGAGACAAGCACCTACCTCTCTGGCCAATCGCTCGTCAACTTTTTCAAGTACCACTTGAAAAGGAAGTGAGAATGGAGAGGCAGGTTTTGTCTCGTGAGTGTTTCAAAAAAAGGTGGGTGAATGTAGCAAAGATGGTGCGTGCGAGTGACGAAACGACTTTAAGCATGATGCTGTAAATCGAAAAAAGAGAGAAAAAGAGCACTTTGCTCTCATGTGTTTATTCCCTCCCTGCCTGAGATTATTGTGGTCTTTTCCGTAGGCTTTTCTTTCCACGGATAAACCTAATCTTACTTTTTACATTTGATGGTCCCTTTTCGTCGTTTTTTTCCCTAATCTCTTTTGATCGGAACTTTACTTTCTTATTTTGCCTCATTTTTTCATTTTCGAAAAGAAAAACTCTACATTTGTATTTGTCCCCTCTGTGTTCAGCCCTGTGTGGCTAATAAAGAAAGTTATCTATCTATCTATATATCTGTCTGTCTGTCTGTCTGTCTGTCTGTCTGTCTGTCTGTCTGTCTGTCTGTTTGTCTGTCTGTCTATCTATCTATCTATCTATCTATCTATCTATATCTATCTATCTATCTATCGATCTATCTATCTATCTTTCGCTTCTTGTGGAAAGGATGCGTCCCGATGGTCAGGCGATCCATTTGCTGTCAACACCCGTTAAAAGGAGGGCTGGGCATGCCGTGGTTGATGATGCGCAGACACGCGCTGAGACTGCGACATCTCAGGCTCTTCGTAGACGACGGTGAACAGGTGTGGTCGCCGTTTGTGAGGCACGCTTTCCCGCAGCTCGTCTCCATGACCGAACTGCAGTCGTGGATCAAAAAGAGGCCGAGGAAGGGCGAATGGCACCGCGAGTGTCGCGTTACTCTCAAGCAACTCTGCCGTCCCGGGTCGACCTTGAGTGACTTCAACACAACCAAAACATTCTATAGGGGATTAGTGGAGGGGAGGTACAACGACGAGCTCGGGGCGAACCTGGACGTCGACGAGGAGTACCTGACCCGCCTGTTCGGGACGACTTTCGGGCCAGGGCCCATGGACAACTTCCAGAGATCCCTGGCCTGGCAGTGCTACCGAGAAGCGCTACCCGTTCGGGATAAGCTCTACAGACACGGCTCGAGAAACACGGGGCCGACCTGCCCGAGATGCGGTCAGAGCGACGAAACCGTTCTGCACGCACTCGTGCAGTGTCCAACAATTTCTGACCTGTGGGCTTATGTCGAACAACTGCTGTCACGTGTGGGATGAGTCGGTTTATCAGCTGATTCTTTCGTCAATATTGTCACGCCTCCTTCCTTCAAACGGGAAGGAAGAGCTATTTTCATCATCCTTGTGGCTATGGCGAAAGAATGTATCTGGTGGACGCGTCTGAAAGGATTGGAGACAAACACTTTCCTCTCTGGTCAATCTCTCATCAACTTCTTCAAGTACCACTTGAAAAGGAAAGTGAGAATAGAGAGGCAAGTTTTGTTTAGCGAATGTTTTAAAAAAAGATGGGTGAATGTAGCAAGAATGGCACGTATGAATGACGAGGCCACCTTGAGTATAATCCCATGAACCCAGAAATTGAAAACAGAGGGTTACCCACTTGCAAACAAACGTGGTAACATATAACAATATTGACCAAGGTTACCGTGGTCTTTTTCGTAGGCTTTTCTTCCCACGGATAAACCTTACTTGCTTTCCCCTTTACACCATATATCATAACACTGTGATACACGATCCCTATTGATCGTTTTTTTTCTTCTTCCCCTTTTTTTTCCCTTTTTTCTTCTTTTTTCATTTCTCTTTTCTTTTGTTCCTTTTCCTTTTCTTTTTTCTTATTTTTCTTTTTTCTTTTTTCTTTTATTTATTTATTTTTTTTGTTCTTTTCTTCCCCTTTACGATCTCTCTTGATCGAAAACCTACGCCACCCCCCTTTTTTTTGTTTCTTTTGTTTTTTGTTTTTTTCATGCCCCAAAAGAAAAGCTCTACCCTGTAACTTGTCCCATCTGTGTGCAGCCCTGTGTGGCCAATAAAGAAACTTATCTATCTATCTATCTATCTATCTATCTATCTATCTATCTATCTATCTATCTATCTATCTATCTATCTATCTATCTATCTATCTATCCACGTACACGCTCATACTATGGTCTTGTACATTGTTTATCAAGTTTACCAACAAGGCATTAATTGGTCCAAGGTTCTAGTTGAAACACTTGTCTAAGTGGTCACTAAGTTGACACAGAATCCAACACTATATGGTCACGAAGTGAATTTCTTACCACACAGCCTTGTGCGGATAAAAACTGTATGAAAGCCACTGTGGATTACATCATTTCTATATGGATCCCTAACCATCGCAAACTATAAAGAACTCAGTATGGTACGTTTTGCATTCTAACAGACTGCACCAGAGACCACCTGCACAATGACACAGTGAAGGACCGCTTACGCAGTTCCCGAAATGCAAGAAATAGCAGCTCAATCTCCCTTAAATTACGCCCCAACTGTTCTTCCACAAAAGAATGGCAAAACTGATAATGTAGTTCATAGATATACGATACTGAACCCCATCCCTAAGGTATTTTAGCTACGAATTTCTGGTAGGGCCTTGCATACAGGTCGGGTCAAATGATAGAGACCAGAGGTAAAAATGGGTTTGCGCAGAACCAGCAACCCTGCTTAGGAAGAAAGCAAAGTTACAGAAGCATCGATGACTATTCAAAACCAAATGGACCTGAGAAAGGAAGGCCTTAAAAGACAGTCCAGAGTCGAGAACAATGGAGAAATATCGTCGATGGTCTATATTCCATAAGGAGCTTAAGTAAGTGAAGGTGTTTGGGCCAGGAGCTCAGCTAAGTACATCTAGAGCTGTGGTTCCCAACCGGGGTCCATATAAGATTTTTGGGTTTCCACAATTGCAAAATAGTAAATTGGGGATTCACAGTAGTATTTAAAGGGTCCATGAAAAAGTTTTGATTTAAATATGTTAGCTCATTGGTTACAGAGTCAGGCTCAACATCATGAGTAGTGAGTTCGATGCCCTGTTCGGGCTATGTGTTGTGTCCTTGAGCAAGACACTTTATTTCACGTTGCTCCCGTTCACTCATCTATAGAAATGAGTTGCGACGTCACTGGTGCCAAGCTATATCGGCGTTTGCCTTTCTCTTGGACATCTGTGGCATGGAGAGGGGAGGCTTGTATGCATGGGCGACTGCTGGTCTTCCATAAACAACTTTGTCCGGACTTGTGCCACGGAGGAGAACTTTCTAGGTGCAATCCCATGGTCATTCATGACCGAAGGCGATCGTTACTTTACTATCGCAAGAAACAGCTAGGTTCCTTTCTCTAACATTTTACATAATTCAACCTATACAAGTAAATGTGTGAATAACAAAATAGGAATTTTGAAAGACGTATCTATTTAAGTTCTTAAACACCGGTTTAAGGGCCCGCCGAATAAATTAGTAAATAAATGGTTCTACGGGAAAAAAATGGTTGAAAACCACCGATCCTAAGTTACTTTATTAAATCTATTATTTAAGAGTAGAGGAATGTAATTTGAGGCAGTTTTGGCAGCTATTTTTGCCGTTCAGACAGCTGCATGAGTGGTTACTTTTTGTGCCATTTTATTTCATTTAAGCAAATTATCCAGTTTAAATTTAAAAACAAACTGTTTATAATAACAAACTACATTATATGGTTCTTTTAAGAGGATGCATAGCCAGTTGGATACGTAAACAACCGATTAACCGTACGTGTGAAACTATATGTAACCTTAGTAACATTTTTTTTATTGAGCAAGTGAAGTCTCGCCGCTAATTGTATTACATCGTCTTAAATACACCGTTTTCTCATAAGTATATATATATATATACATATATATATATATATATATATGTACGCACAAACATCTGGTTTCTGTCTAATTAATATGCATGCATACGTACAAATACATACACAAAACACAGACATACATTTATATAAGTATATATAGGTATATATATATATACATGCATGTATATATATATATATATATATATATATATATATATGCATAAATATATTATGTATAACTATATATATAAGTATATAGTATATATATATATATATATATATATATATATATTATATATATATATATTATTTTATCTAGTTTCAGCTCACGAGCTGTGGCCATGCTGGGGCACCGCCATTTGGCGTTGCTACATGATTTTATTTCACGAATGCCTTTTAGCAATTGCCATTTGGTGCATGAGAGAGTTCGATGCAGCTGCCCTCATCTGCACCTCCTGCCGTGAAGTTGGTTCATCTGGGACACCTGACAGGAAGAGATCCAGTTTTATTTTAAAGACATCTGCATCCACCCCATGCAGGTCTCTCAGGTTCTTCGGAAGGATATTGAAGAGCTGTGGGCCTCTGAAGCCCAGGCTATCACAGTATCTTGTACTACATCTTGATGGCAAATTTGGAGTCCTTGGCACTATGCAGTGGCGCCCAGTTCTGGCATTTGTGTAACTCTCGATGCCAAAGTTTGGGACAAGTCCTTCTAGGATCTTCCAGATGTATATTATGGCATATCTTTCTCGCCTACGTTCTAAGGAATAGAGTCTCAATCTCTTGAGTCTTTCCCAGTAGCTTATATGCTGCACAGAGGCTATCTTCTTCGTGTAGCTTCGTTGGATCGCCTCAAGTTCTGTGATTAACCTGACACTGGATGGTGACCATAGCTGAGAGCAATAGTCAAAGTGGCTTAGGACAAGTGTCCTCCAGAGGACCATCATGGTTTCCTGGTCTCTTGTTCTAAAGGTTCTAAGAATCCATCCGGCCAGCCGCCTACATTTCATTGCCAATTTAGCAACATGCACATGGAAGGTTGCATCGTCACTCATGTAAATACCCAGGTCTCACACTGATTGTGACTCTGGGATTGCAATCCCTCCTGGTCCAGTGTATTTATTGGGTATTGCATTTAGTTTTGCATGCTGATAGCATAAAGCTTGAAACTTTTCAGCATTGAACTGCATGCTATTCTTTTCAGCCCACTTGTATATTTTGTCCAGCTCACATTGCAGGTGCTTAGTGTCTTCAGGGTTCTGCATTGCCTGTGAAACTTTTGTATCATCTGCATAACTTGTGATCGTGGCTCTCTGCGTGGCTGAGGGCATGTCTGAGAGGGCCATTATGAACAGTAGTGGTCCTTGCGGAATACCGCTCACTATTTGCGTGTTAATGGAAGTGGCCCCATTGGCTACTACAACCTGGCTTCTATCCTTCAGAAAGTCATGAAGCCATTCTCCCAATTTTCCAACTATGCCAAGATCACGCTGTTTGTGACATATTCCATGATCGACTTTATCAAAGGCCTTTGCAAAGTCGAGATATATGACTTCCACATTTGAGTGGTTGAGCAGTCGTTTCAGCACCCAGTCATAGTGTTGTAGGAGCTGAGTTAGGCAGCTTCTTCCCGGTCGGAAACCATGTTGGGTGTTAGGCAGCAAGTCATTTTCTTCAAGGAAGGTGATTAGTTTCCTTCTGACTATTCGTTCCATGACCTTGCTGATGTGTGAGGTCAGAGAGGTAGGTCTGCAGTTCTTGGCCTCCGCTCTGCTACCTCCTTTATGAATAGGGCATATTTTACCTTCCTTCAGTTTTCTTGGATGTTTGCCAGTTGCAAGGAAGCTCTGAAAGAGGAACTGCAGTGGTCTTGCTAGGACTCTCTTACATGCTTTTAGGAGGATTGCTGGGAATCCATCGGGGCCAGTAGCTGAGTTTGTTTTCATTTCATCAATAGCCTTTATTACATCGTCTTCCTTTATACTGATGTAATCAATCATCGCTGCCTCTGATTTTATATCTGCAGTGGTAAAGAAGTCAGTTGGATTGCTGACTTGAAAATGCCCTAGGGGTTGAGTGAAAATACTCTTGAATTGCTCATTTAGTATTTCACTTACCCTCATTGGATTTCCTGTGAGTGTGCCATCCTTTTCAAGGAGTGGCCCTATCCTACAGTGCACCGTAGCTGTTTCTTTGGCATACCTGTAGAAAGCTCTGGGGTTAGATTTTATGTTGTCTATAGCCCAGGATTCTTTGTCTGCTCTTTCTTTTTGATGGGAGAGTTGCAGACATTTTTCAATTTCCAACAGTTTTATTTTCAGGTGGGACATTTCACTGCTTCCAATTTGTTTGTTTAGGTGATTTGAAACTTTTGTACGCCGTCTCATTAGAATTTTCCTCTCTCTGGGGATTTTGTTCTTGTGTACAGTGGCCTTTCTCTCTGGGACACATTTGTAGCATATGGCTTGCATTACAGACATGAATTGTTGAAGTTTCATGTCGATGTCTGGTGAGGAGAGACATTCAGACCGGTTTTGTTTGAGGATCTCTTTCTCAATTTGTTTCCAGTTTGCCTTATGGAAGTTCAAGCTGGAAAGATTCTGAGAGTTTCTTGTAGACTGCATGTCCATGCTTTCCTTTGGCCCGTACATGGTCAGCTCTACCATGTTGTGATCCGAGAGTAGTATCGGTGTCACTTTCACATTATGGATGAGATCCATATTATTTGTGAAGCAGAGATCCAGTATGTTACCTGCCCTGGTTGGTTGGAGTATTATTTGCTCCATGTACAGAGTGTTGATGAGGTTCAGGAGGGACCTCGCCTGTCCTCGTTCGCATCGTGTCATTTCTGGGAGAGAAAGGCCCTCGGGCCATGTGACATTGGGCAGATTGAAGTCTCCCATAAGAAGTACACTTATGCGTTGTTCTAATGTGACTAGAACTTCTTCTCTTTTTATAAGGCAGTCTTCAAATTTGCCTACATGGCTTGGAGCATCTGGAGGGCGATATGTGTTTCCGTAAGTGCTATGCATAAGGCTTGCTTGCATGCAACAAGGTCTCTCAAGAAAGGGATTTTTGTCTTGTTACTGAGTGTTAGCAGTCCTCTGATGTTCAGTAGGAGCATCGAGGTGATGTGTGTGCTGTTGCCGGTGGTGTCCACCTTGGGTCTATTTGCTGTGGCGGTCTTGTGTATTGTGGATAGTCCCATCTGCGAGTTTGAGTTTGATGGAGCCAGGTTAGCTGCTGTACAATCTTTTGTGCCATGCACAAAAAGATTCTTGTTTAGCAGCTGCCCTTTCAATAACATGTTGGTGGTTTGTAGCACGCACTACATCTGCGTACCTCCGTTTTGGGGCAGGTGGTGCGTGGTCCATTCCTTTTCCTTTTAGTATTTGGTTTCTGCCCTGTTTCATGTTTATGTGGCAGGGTCTTTGGTGCGCAAAACGGCAGCCTGCACCTTCCTCTTCATGCCAGCAGACACCTTTCAGGTAGAATTTACACATTCATGTGCGTTGTCTCTTTCTATCCTTTTTGGTATGTGGATAGTCAGGTTTGCTTCTATCCTTGGCTGTTTCATCTTTTGGTTTTGTTTGAGTTTTAGTTTTTCCTTCTTTGGCTTTTTCATCTTTTGTTTTTCTTTTAGTTTTTCCTCCTTTTACTTCTTTTTTGTCTCTTTCATCTCCATGGTTTTGGCTTTTGGTGCTGGTAGGGGCACTTGCACTTGGGTTTACTTCCCGGGCAGGTTTCTCACTTGAATATTCTTTGTTGTCCTGGGTCTCTACCAAATGGGGGTGACATCTTACGTCAGCACCCGTGCCTCCCTCCTTACCATCTTTACTTTGTTCGTTGTCAAAGATGGCATCAAGCGTGCTGATGTGGTATCTTATGAGTGCATAGGAGCGTATAAACCCCTGCTTTTTTCGCACTATCTGTGCTAACGTCCTTGTGTATCCACTGCCCTTCAGCGCAGCTGTAATTATGTTGTTCGGATTATCTCCGTCGGCGCATTGACAGGCTCTCAGGAACAACGCCAATTCCATGCTCCTCCAGGTTCTGGACATTTTTGGATATTTTATTTATCTATCTAATTATATTTAAGATTTAATAGTGTGATTGAGGGTAGAGAAGAAATAAAGAAAGTGTCTATGCATTTAGAGAGATTGAGAGCTGAGAGAAGATAAGAAGAGAGTAAGAGAGAGTGAGAGGAGAAAGTTCGCGTCTATATATTTAGAAAGATTGAGAGGCTGAGAGAGGAAAAATGGTGTGACAGAGAGAAGTGGAGAAGTGAAGAGACAGAGAAAGAGGTGTGAGTGAGAGAAGTGAAGAGACAGAGAGAGAATTAAATGAAAGAGAGGAGATTATGCAAAAGATTGAGCGGCTGAGAGAAGATAAGAAGAAAGTGAGAGAGAGTCTATATATTTAGAAAGAGGCTGAGAGAAGAAAGATGGTGTGATAGAGAAAGAGATGAAAGAGAGGAAGTGATGCAAAAGATTGAGCGGCTGAGAGAAGATAAGAAGAAAGTGAGAGTCTATAGATTTAGGAAGATTGAGTGGCTGAGAGAAGAAAGATGGTGTGATAGAGAGAAGTGAAGTGACAGAGAGAGAAAGAAAAGAAAGAGAGGAGGTTATGCAACAAATAAATATATCTCTATCTGCAGCTACGAAGTTTTCTTCTAAGCTAATTATAAATATCTATCTATTCGCAACTACGAGAGAAGTGAAGGAGGGAAGTGAAGAGACAGAGAGAGCAAGAAATGAAAGAGAGGAGGTTGTGCAACAAATAAATATATATCTATCTGCAGCTACGAAAGTTCTACGAGAGTTTTCTTCTGAACTAATTACGACTATATTTCTAATATTCGCGTCTATATATTTAGGAAGATTGAGAGGCTGAGTAAAAATAAAGAAAAAAAATACATATAAATAAAGCAACAAATAAATATACACCTATCTAAAGTTGAATAATTATAAAGAGATATAGTGAGAAAATGACAAAAACGAAGCTGAAACAGAAATTGAAAGATTATTAACAGAATGTAAATTATAAATATATACCTATCCGTAGCTACAAACGTTTTCTTTTAAACTAATTGTGACTATACTTCTAATGTTCCCGTCTATATATTTAGGAAGATTGAGGGGATGAGTAAATATATATATATATAAATAAATAAATATATGCCTATCTAAAATTGAATAATTTTAAAGAGATGAATTGAGAAATTGACAAAAACGGAGCTGAAACAGAAACTGAAAGATTATTAACCGAATGTAAACAGAGAATAGGTCCTTACATTGAATTACGGGAAATTAAACAAATGAAAAGGGGTACTTATCTTATAAGAGGTAGAAGTCCCAAAATCGTCTCCCTGTACGATGAGGTTTTCTTTCAAAAAGAAAAGAAAAACGGTTCTTTTTGCTTGTTACAGTCGATTGGAAATAAACTTCAGAGATGTCACCACGTGTTTTTTCGACGGGAAATCGACGGTCGTGCGTAATTAACTTTAGTGTATTATATTTGGCTTGAAGCGAAATATATTACGATTTTTAACTAATATATCCTCGTATATATACACTCACACACAAATATGAATTATCTATATGTACGCATGTTTATAAGTTTGCATGTATCTATGCGTGTGTGCGTGTGAGTGTATATATGTATATGTATACATTTGCATTGTACGTATATATATATAACGATGTATATATGCATATATTTAAGTCAATCTATACAAATTTCCACATACACACACATATACAAATATATTTTATATAAATATATATATATATATGTACCTATATATATATATATATATATATATGTATGTATATCATGTTAGTATGCATTCATTCAGAGAATACCTATGTAAAAATATATACAAATATATCTGTATGTATACGTCAGTATATGTGTGTACACATATACGCTCGTACATATGTATGCGAATTTATGTTTAAATCTTTTCAAAATAATATTAATTATCTATATATCTACACATATCATCACATACACACACACATCTTTATATACATGCATACATAGATACATAGATACATACATACATACATACATACATGCATATATATGTATATATATATATATATATATATATATAATATATATATATATATATATATATATATGTATGTATATATATATATTTATGTATATGTATAATCCGAAGCATATCCATAGAAATATGTAAGATATCTAATTAATACACACATATACCACTTTTCATTTAATCAATTAATTAATAATTATCTTTTCATACATTTACTAATTTAATTAATATAATTTATCTATTTAATTATACTCTTTTGAAACAATATTTTTCTTGACACCCTAAACCTATTCTTATGAATATTTACAGACTTGCATAATAATTAATAGACATACTCCCCTCACATACGCCGCTTCTTTTTCCAATGTACATAAGTAATTAAATATGAGTTCCTTAATTATTTTGATCCTTTTATGAAGTTTTCATAGACATAAAAGCCAGCGTCTTTAAGAAAGTAAAATACAAAGAAAAGAGAAAACTTTCATAAAAATACACTTAACTCGTCTTCTACTTATCTCTGTTTAATATAAGAAAATAATTAAACATTCTGATACATTGTAAATCAAATACTTTTTCTTCTTTTAAATATCTATCCTAGCTTCAAAAACTCTTACATATTTTCCATATCATTATCATGCAATGTTACCGAAACGGAAAACGTTGTCAATAAATATCGGAAGAAATGTATATATATATATATATATATATATATATATATATATATATATAATATATATATAAGATGTATGTATGTAAGTATGCAAAAGTACATCACTTCACAAACGATAATCCATGTAGATTAATTTGAAGTTCAAAAATATTCGTTACCTTAATGAATTCTTTGTCTAAAATTTTAATAGTTTCTCAACCTTCATTTTTCTAATTGTCTTTTGCAGTTTTCTCAGATTATCATCTTGTCTTTTATTCAGTAAATATTTTAATATTTTCTCATTGTAAGCTCTAGAGATCCGTGTGCTTACATATGCACACACACATACACACATACATACGCACACAAACACATACATACACATAAACACATAATCACAACACACACAGACACGCATATATTGTCACACTCACACGTATACGCACGAACACACATACACACATACATACATACACATATACACACACATTTATGTGTATATATATATATATATATATATATATATATATATATATGTACATATGTAAGACCTTTTGTCTATATACGTTTATGCATATATACACAGGTATATATGTATATATGTATATATACGCATACACAAAATCACTTCTATGTATGTATGATGTATCTACGTCAGTATGTATTTGTGTGAATACATATACGTATACGTATGTACATATGTATACATGTATGTATGCATACGGATATGTATGCAGGTACATACGTACGTACATATGTACGTATGTATGTTTGTATAATGACACTAAATCGCCAAGAATCGTAGGATCGGTACACATTGTATTTTCACTATGATTATGGTTTCACTTTCGCTTTATAATATTACACAGCATATTTTAAAAAGCAAATATGAAGTTTGTATTTCATGGTAGAAAGAATTATATACTAAAACTCCCATTACATACATACACAAAACATACGGACACACATACTATGACTTAATTTATATATGTGTGTGTGTGCATGTGTGTATGTAGGCATGTATGCACACACACATACACACACACACACACACACACACACACACACACACATATATATATATGTTTCCAGATACATGCATATAAGTATATTTGTAAATGTATATGCTTAATATATATGTACTTTTTTTATATGTATAAATGCCTATCTGCTTACCTATATAAATACATATATATATACATACATAAATACATACATATATACATACATATATATATATATATATAATATATATATATATTATATATATATATATATATATATATATACACAGGCTCAGGAGTGGCTATGTGGTAAGTAGCTTGCTAACCAACCACATTGTCCCGGGTTCAGTCTCACTGTGTGGCATCTTGGGCAAGTGTCTTCTGCTATAGCCCCGGGCCGACCAATGCCTTGTGAGTGGATTTGGTAGACGGAAACTGAAAGAAGCCTGTCGTATATATGTATATATATATATATGTATGTGTGTGTTTGTGTGTCTGTCTGTGTGAATCCCTAGAACTTGAGAACTACACAACCAATTTCATTCAAATTTTGCACATGCCTTACTTAGATTGTAAGTAATGGAGAGAATGAGAGATAGGTACATAGAAAGGCAAGCAGACAGACAGAGAGATAGATAGATAGATAGATAGATAGATAGATAGATAGATAGATAGATAGATAGATAGATAGATGGATAGATAGATAGATAGATAGATGGATAGATGATAGATAGATAGGGAGAGGGAGAGAGAGAGAGAGAGAGAGAAATAGAGAGAGAGAGAGGTCTATTTGAATCAGATAATAACAGTTATGCACTTTAACTAAATTGTGAGACAATATAACTAATTAAATCATAAATCCTTTCCTTGAAATGTTTTTGTTTACTTAACCACACATAAGGGCGGCGAGCTGGTAAAATCGTTAGCATGTTGGAAAAAAATGCTTAAAGGCATTTCTTCCCGTTGTTTAAGGTCTGAGTTCGAATCCCGCCACGATCAACTTCGCTATTCATCCCTTTGGAATCGATAAAATGAAGTACCATTCAAGTAGTGATGTGAATGTAACCGACTTGCCATCCCACCCATTCAACCCCACTTCCTCGCCCCGTCACCGCCCCTTCATGCTCCCCTCTGTGAACCTCCTCCACATCCGTCCCTCAAAATTGTTGGCCTTAAATCCTGCAACGAACCGGTGTCCTGTTCTAGGGAAATGGTGATCTCGCTCACTTCTATACGCTACAGAAAACAGAGTAACCGGCCTTATGAGGCCTGGGGCTCGAGAAAAATAATCACCTCAAGTTACGTCTAATCACTTTAATTACTACAGTTCTGTATTTAAGAGATGAAGAATTATTTACATTATTTACATTTGACTGATATTTGTCTTCATCTTGTTTGTTGTTAATATACCCTCCAGCCTTCATCAGGTGTCTTGGAGAAATTTGGAGAAACCTGGATTCTCATTCCTAAGGTATTTTTCAATGTTATTATTATTATTATTGAGGTAACTCGGAATCTTGGGGTTAGTAGCCCGTGCTCTTAACCACTACGCCATATGCCCGTGGGCAATTATGGAGTGAATTTGGGGCTTATAAATCTAATATTTTCCTATCCTTTCTTAATACCGGTTAGGGTTAGGGTTAGGGATATGCTACTCATATCTGCACTCGGTCCTGCTTGGCCGGTTGTTGTGTCCTACCATATGAGCGGCTTCTTTTAGTTTTCGTATTTTCCAGTGGTGTTCTCTGTCTATTATTTTAACTTCATCCCACCTCCCGCTGAAGGCTGGAGGGGGGGATGAAGCGTTGTGTTAACAACAAACAAGATGAGGGCGAATAGCCATCAAATGTAAACAATGTAAACCTTAATTACTCTGTGTTCTTAGTTCAAATCACAATATGGTCAACTTTGCCTTTCATTTTTTCGGGATCGATAAAATAAAGTACCAGTCAAGTACTGATGTCGATATAATCGACCACCCTCCATCCCGCCCCCCCCCAAAAAAAAGATGCTTGTTTTCAATCCGGAATATGGCATGGAATCCGGGCAACCGGCCTTAAGGGTCCATGGAGTCGAAGAAGAGAAAAACAAAACGAATGCATGGATTGGATATATGTATATTATTCTTTGAGTGTCATTCAAATTCTTCTTGAAAGAGTTTAAGCCGGTCGCTAACAAAACGACAAGACCGTGAGTTAAGAGAGTTCCTAATGTTTGTAAATATACGGTTAAGTTGGTTCCGTTGGGGTTGAATTGTCAAAACATACACGCAAGTGTGTGCATCTATTCACATAAGAATCTCAGATGGAGAATTTTTAGAATGTTTTACAAATCTCCATTGTGCCACAAATATTGGGTTGTCCGGAAAGTTCGTGCCGATTTATAGTAGCTTATCTTTCGACTTATTTCAGAACATGGTTGAGTCCATAAAATAGAATTTGACTACACCTCCATTTAGAGTACAGTTTAAGCTATCTTTTCGTGGAAGAAGGTTTATGTTCCTATAACCTGTGTTAATTCTATAACCCTTTAAAATGGAAGATAAGAAAGTTCATTTTCGGCACTTGATGCTTTGGGAACCAGACAAAAATTGCTGCAGCTCGGCTAGGATGTGTTACCCCACCCTCCATATTCACCAGATATTGCTCCTTCGGATTTCCACTTATTCAGGTCTCTGCAGAATAGTCTTAATGGTAAAAATTTCAATTCTTTGAATGACGTAAAAAGATACCATGATGAATTATTTGCCATGAAACCACCTCAGTTCTGGGAAGAGGGTATTTTTAAGTTAAAGAGGATATTTTCAAGGAAAGATGGAGACGCATTGTGCAACAAAATGGTTCATATTTAGTTGATTAAAAATGTAATGGCAAGTATTTATTGACCATTTTCTTTCCTTTAAAAATCGGCACGAACTTTCCGGGCAACCCAATAGATTGGACTTGGAGAATCTGCGTCAGTTTCTTTTACATTTTTGTTCCGTGAAACCGAGTATTTCTAGCATTTTGTGTAGATTTGTTGGTACATAGCCTAATGCATCCGATGATAGGCACAAGCGAGAATTTATAGACAGGGTACAAGAGCGCATATAAATATATGTGTACGAGAGGGTGCTGAAAAGTTCCTGGCTTTAAGTGTGCCGAGAAAGGTCTAGCTG
>NW_021832849.1:55000-72500 GCF_006345805.1 Octopus sinensis
TCTCTAGCTGCCCAGTCCTGGCTAAGAAGGAATATATTCACAGACATGACAGAGTTGGAACCTACATACATTGGAAGCTATGCCAACATTATGGAATAACAACAGAAAAAAGATGGTATAGGCACACACCAGAAAAGGTCACAGAAAACGAGAAAGCAACCATACTCTGGGATATGCCGATACACACAGATAGAGAAATTAAGGCCAACAGACCAGATATAGTTGTCAGAGATCATGAAGAAAAAAAATGCTTTCTAATTGATGTATCAATACCGGCAGATGACAACGTGTCTCTAAAAGAAATGGAGAAACTCTCAAAATACAAAGACCTGGAAATAGAGGTAACTAGAATGTGGAACCTGAAAACAGAAACAATTCCTATCATAGTAGGTGCATTAGGCATGATAAAAAAATATTCAGACAAATACATAACAAAAACACCAGGACTTACAAACACATATAACATACAGAAAATTGCACTACTAGGCACTGCACACATCCTACGCAGAACACTTTCCATACAATAACCATCAGAGCATCACAACAAATCACAGCACATACCCAAGGCACACAGAGCTGCGCTCGGTAGTGAAGTGAAAGCACGCTATAAAATAAAACTACTGAATAATAATAATAATAATAATAATAATAATAATAATAATAATAATAATAATAATAATAAAAATAATAATAAAAATAATAATAATTATATATATATACATACATACATACATACCATCCACCACTCCTCTCTCACCACCATCATCCACTATAAATCCACAGACTCACTCTCTTATCTATATCAAGTCATCCTTCTCCTACCTACGTACACTGAACTGTCCATTTCTTACTCCCAGTCTCAGTTCTTCTGTCTCCTCCGGTTCTGTAGTGATGACTATGACTACGAGACACCAACTCCTGACTCACCACTTTACCCGATGGGGTTACCCCGTTACCGTTATTCAAACCGCTCTCACCCGTGTTGACTGGGCACGCTCTCACTTTCCCCTTCTACACTCCTTCCCCGTACCCTCCCCACCCACCTTCATCGCCTCCCTTTCCCTATCACATACCACCCATTCACCCTACCCCTCCATTCTTCGGGCTTTCCGAATACTCCAATCTGATTCTTCACCTCCCACATCTTCCGCAACCCACCCCGCACCGCTTTCAAATGCGCCCATAACTAACGTGACCTTCGGGTCCGTAGATCTTTTTTCCATTCCTGGCATCCAGATTTGGCTCCTTCTCTTGCTCTGCCGCACTTGCCCCTACCTTTCCAATACCACTATCCCCACCGGTAACCACCACCGCCTCTACCATATTAACGATTCATTCACCTGTATCTCCAGCAAGTAAGCTACTGTATCCCCTGCCCTCTCTGTCATTCTCTGTATATTGGTCAAACCGGCCGGCGTTAGCTAACCGGTTCTCCGAACATCTCCGGGCCATCAGATTCAGTAATGTCACACTGGTCTCGCGTCACTTCAACTCGACCGGGCATTCGCTACAATATCTGTCTGACTGCCCTTTACACACACACAAATGATACACATACGCATACGCACGCACATATGCTACTTGCACAAAGTACACACGCTCACATTAGCTGCTACACTCATACGTTAGTGCACACAAACATCAGATAGGCACACACACACACACGTTAGACAGCCTCAGACACGTGCATACGTACACACACACACACGCACACACATGTACACGCTCCTTTACATACACATACACTCTCATATAATCATCATACTTTCACATATGCGTGCCCCCCCACACACACATACGCACGTACAGGCTTATATACTCATATACACACGTACATATTATCCTCACGCTCACATATATGCTTGTGCACACACGCTTTAACCCGGTTACTGTTTTCTCCCTTGCCACACTTGCCTCCAGCCACTTCCCTTCATCTGCTCAATTCAACATGTGCAACCATTAATCCAAACACAAATTTTTCTGTTTTCCTTTGTTTTTCCCTCGCTCTCTCTCTCTCTCTGTTTTCTCTCCTCATTCCTCTCAGCAGAAGAGCGGAGGCTTGAAACGTCAGACACTCTTCCATTTTTCTTGAGCGTCAAACTAATAAACCCTGTTTGTTGTTCTTTCGTCTCCGTCTTTTGTCTTTTATTTCATGTACAGTTTTGAATCGTATCCATCCATCTATCTATCTATCTATCTATCTATCTATCTATCTATCTATCTATCTATCTATCTATCTATCTATCTATCTATCTATCTATCTATCTATCTATCTATCTATCTATCTATCTATCTATCTATCTATCTATCTATCTACATACACATACATAGATGCACACACACAAGTACGTATAAAGAGATACCCAAATACGTATCTATGGAGGTTGGACAAAATAATGGAAACAACTTGCTAAATGGAAATGGAAATTAAACGAAAATTTTATTATTTAATGCGGAGTTGGTCCACCTTTGGCATCACAGCTTTAATACGTCCAGGAAATGACTGGTATAGGTTCTGAACAGTAGTAATGGAAATGTTGAGCCGTTGTTGAAGTAAAAACTGCTTTTCCAGCGACGATAGTGGTGGGATTCAGATTCTCATGGGCTACTTCAAAATACATTATAAATGTTCGATAATATTCTGATCTGGCGATCGTGGTGGGGCCAATCCAAGTGGTTTAGTTCACTTTTGTCCTCTTCGTACCGATTTTGAATAAGATTAGCCGTGGCGTTATCGTCAGAGAACAATGTAACATAGATTGGATTTGCTCAGTCAAAATACTCAGATAATCTTTGGCGTTAACTCTGTCGTGTAGAATAACAAAGGGTCAAGAGAATTCCGTGAAATGACTTCTCAAATCACCACTGAGCCACCCTTATTGCTTCACGGCAGAGACCAAACAGTCTGGGCTGCAGGCTTCTTTGAGCTGTCTACAGACTTTGAATGATTATTTATCAGAGAAGATGACTTTAGTCTATTAAACCAATGACCCCTTCTGTGGTTTAACAATTGCAGTCCTCCCATGGTCCCAGTTTCGTGGAGCTCACACAACAGCTTTAGTTGACCCAGAGTTGTTAAATTGTGGTTCAGTACTGCAATCACATTTGTCGCCGCAGATTGATGGTTTTTAGGTAAAAACTTTCCACTATTCTATGGTCCGTCTCTGTGAGATTTGCCTTCTGTTCAGAATTATTCTTGTCAGAGCTGGTTTTGTCATGGTTCTGGAATGCTAACATGATTTAAGACACTGTATCTCTCGAGACATTAAATCATTCTGCGGTTTTTACGGTTGAAGATACAGTCATCCGCACTCCAACAATTTGTCATCTTTGGAAATCAAAGAAGTCACGTATTTTAAAATACAAATACCGGCAAAAAGAAGAAAGAAAGAAAAAGGGAAAACAGAGGTTTATATCATGACGTAATAAACCAGCACCGGTTGTCAAGTGGGGTGTGCGCGTGTGTGCGCATGTGTGGGTGAGTGAGTGAGTGTGCGTGTGTGTGTGTGTGTGTGTAACAAACACAAATGCCCAGAAATAAGCGCAAATGTATACGTGACGGGCTTCCACGCAAACACCGTCTTCCAAATCTTCTCACAAAACATTGGTCAGTTTCGCCCGGGACAACAGTAGAAGACGCTTACTGAGGGCTGTTGCACTGTAGGATTGAACTCGAAACCTCAGAGTTGTAATTTTATACTCTCGCTTTAGCTTCCACTAAGCTGTGATGGTATCACTCACCTGTATATAGATACTGTGATGGTATCACTCACCTGTATATAGATACTGTGATTGTATCACTCACCTGTATATAGATACTATGATGGTATCACTCACCTGTATATAGATACTGTGATTGTATCTCTCACCTGTATATAGATACTGTGATTGTATCACTCAATGTATGTAGATACTGTGATGGTATCACTCACCTGTATATAGATACTGTGATTGTATCTCTCACCTGTATATAGATACTGTGATTGTATCTCTCACCTGTATATAGATACTGTGATTGTATTACTCACGTGTATATAGATACTGTGATGGTATCACTCACCTGTATATAGATACTGTGATCGTATCACTCACCTGTATATAGATACTGTGATTGTATCACTCACCTGTATATAATACTGTGATGGTATCACTCACCTGTATATAGATACTGTGATTGGATCACTCACCTGTATAGATACTGTGATTGTATCACTCACCTGTATATAGATACTGTGATTGTATCACTCACCTGTATATAGATACTGTGATTGTATCACTCACCTGTATATAGATACTGTGATTGTATTACTCACCTGTATATAGATACTGTGATGGTATCACTCACCTGTATATAGATACTGTGATCGTATCACTCACCTGTATATAGATACTGTGATCGTATCACTCACCTGTATATAGATACTGTGATTGTATCACTCACCTGTATATAGATACTGTGATGGTATCACTCACCTGTATATAGATACTGTGATGGTATCACTCACCTGTATATAGATACTGTGATTGTATTACTCACCTGTATATAGATACTGTGATGGTATCACTCACCTGTATGTAGATACTGTGATCGTATCACTCACCTGTAATAGATACTGTGATTGTATCACTCACCTGTATATAGATACTGTGATGGTATCACTCACCTGTATATAGATACTGTGATTGTATCACTCACCTGTATATAGATACTGTGATTGTATCTCTCACTGTATATAGATACTGTGATGGTATCACTCACTGTATATAGATACTGTGATTGTATCACTCACCTGTATATAGATACTGTGATGGTATCTCTCACCTGTATATAGATACTGTGATGGTATCACTCACCTGTATATAGATACTGTGATGTATCACTCACCTGTATATAGATACTGTGATTGTATCTCACCTGTATATAGATACTGTGATGGTATCACTCACCTGTATATAGATACTGTGATCGTATCACTCACCTGTATATAGATACTGTGATTGTATCACTCACCTGTATATAGATACTGTGATTGTATCACTCACCTGTATATAGATACTGTGATCGTATCACTCACCTGTATATAGATACTGTGATTGTATCACTCACCTGTATATAGATACTGTGATGGTATCACTCACCTGTATATAGATACTGTGATTGTATCTCTCACCTGTATATAGATACTGTGATGGTATCACTCACCTGTATATAGATACTGTGATCGTATCACTCACCTGTATATAGATACTGTGATTGTATCACTCACCTGTATATAGATACTGTGATTGTATCACTCACCTGTATATAGATACTGTGATCGTATCACTCACCTGTATATAGATACTGTGATTGTATCTCTCACCTGTATATAGATACTGTGATGGTATCACTCACCTGTATATAGATACTGTGATCGTATCACTCACCTGTATATAGATACTGTGATTGTATCTCTCACCTGTATATAGATACTGTGATGGTATCACTCACCTGTATATAGATACTGTGATTGTATCACTCACCTGTATATAGATACTGTGATTGTATCACTCACCTGTATATAGATACTGTGATGGTATCACTCACCTGTATATAGATACTGTGATTGTATCACTCACCTGTATATAGATACTGTGATTGTATCACTCACCTGTATGTAGATACTAGCCTTTGATTCACTTTCTAAGGCGACTCTTCAAAAAGTCATTTTACTCTGCGATAGAAAAGTCTTTTCTAATTTTTAAATATTTTAGGTTTGATCCCGCCACCCTGGTTCACTAAAAATCGGGCTCGAAATGAACAGTCTGAAACCTTGACGCTTAGATTTTCACTGTGGAGTAAGATGGGCAAACATCCTTCAAAACTTCCTTCGTCTCACCATGGATTTCTGCCTTTCCTTTGACTTTTAAAAACAGGAACTTCATGACCACCCGTGCTTCAATTTTACCAAAATCCACTGTAGGACCTGCCATCATGCTTATACCTGGAAAAAGGAAAAAGATATATTGTATACCATCATGACCTTTTGCATATCTTCTCCTAAATAGCTGACCTACTTATCCGGTGAAGGCGCATGGCGCAGTGGTTAGAGCGTCGAGGTTGTGAGGTCGAATCCTAGACCGGGCTGCGTGTTGTGCTCTTGAGCAAGACACTTTATTTCACGTTGTTCTAGTTCACTCAGCTGTAGAAATGAGTTGTGACGTCACTAGCGCCAAGTTGCATCGGCCTTTGCCTTTCCCTTGGATAACATCAATGGTGTGGAGAGGGAAGGCTGGTATGCATGGGCGACTGCTGGTCTTCCATAAACAACCTTGCCCGGACTTGTGCCTGGGAGGGTAACTTTCTAAGTGCAATCCCATGGTCAATCATGACCGAAGGGGGTCTCAGCAGGTTATCCTGTAAAGATAACAACTCTATCTTTTTGCAATACCCTCAAAGCCAGAAACTTTAAAACACTTTCTCGCATATAAGAACGATGAATGTCAAACCTGTAGTAATGTAAGTACTATCTCAAGTCCTAGGACTCGTCGTCCACGGATTTAGATCACAACATCCCCTTTGAATGGGACGTCAGTTTGTTGCTACGTTATTCATTTACAACTGGGTGGTCCGGGATTCGAACTCACAACCTCGACGCTCTAAGCACTGAGCTATGCGTCTTCACAGGATTAGTCGGTCAGCTATTTAGGAGAAGATATGCAAAAGATCGTGATGGTATACAACATTTACAACTTGAAATGAAGTATTTTCCTCAACTTTACCGGGGATAGAAACCACGGTACTGCGAACGTGAGTGAGTGCAAAAAAACCTTAACCATTAGACTCTGTGCCTTCACAGGTGTAACAATCACAAATATATTTAGAAAATCGCTGAACATTCCCAGTTGTTTGTGGCAAAATGAAACTGAGACTCTAAATTGCGGAAGCCTGCAGAGTGTGCAACAAAGCGAAATGTAGTTTTGTTTTTGTTTTTGTATTTGTTTTCTTTTTGCACTGAGAACAGACGTACAGTATTCATGTCATGCGCAGAAGCCTAAGTTAGTTGTGATTATGTTAATGAGAAAGAGACGTGAAATTCATGGAAGATTGACTACCTAAAGAGACATCTCAATCAAGAGAAAGAAAGCAAGAGAGAGAAAGAGGGAGTGAGAGAGAGAGAGAGAGAGAGAGAGAGAGAGAGAGAGAGAGATCATCTGATGGCAGTGTGTTCAAGTCAGAAAGTCAACAAAACATTGAGATAAATCATTCAGTAATGGAATCAAATACTAATAAGTCTATATCAGAGTTTAGCGAGCGGCAACGAAGTCATGTTGAGAAAGTAAAAATATTGATCGACAATATATATATTATACTATTTGTTATTTCCATGAGTTCTGGGCAAAAGAGACGCTCTCTTTTCGAAACATCCTTAGGTCATATGACAAGAAAATGTTACACGCTCTGAAAATTGGTACAGAATAAAGAAATTGCATTTAAATCTCTTTAATGCATTAATCATGTCATTTTGCAGAAAAAAAAGATAAA
The DNA here is from genome assembly GCF_006345805.1 of Octopus sinensis. Lineage (NCBI taxonomy): Eukaryota > Metazoa > Mollusca > Cephalopoda > Octopoda > Octopodidae > Octopus > Octopus sinensis. The sequence continues at coordinate 62,526 of NW_021832849.1, forward strand.
TAAATAAACAAATAAATATATAAAACGAAGAGTTTAACGTTGATTTTATTGTACTTAGATTTAGTCAATACTTAGATTTATTCTAGGAAGAAAAATAAAACAATGAATTTATAAAAATACCTAAGTTCCTTCGTCTGATGTCAAGAGGGACAAAATGATTTGTGAATTTATTGATAGTGATACACTTTATAACTTTGATAATCTCCGAGATTCTTCTTCGAAAAAACAATTTTATTTTTCGAGTTGTGAGCCCAGCTTGGATTGGGATTCTTACTCTTGTCTTTATTGAGCAGCTCCAGCTCCTTGCGGTAGGCTAGCAATCCTATTGCTGACACACAAAGAATTATAGTCTCGTATATGGGTTCTGATTCAATAAACATTAGTTAGTTTTCTGAAGAGTGGCTGTGCAGTAAGTAGCTTGCTTACGAACCACATGGTTCCGGGTTCAGTCCCACTGCGTGGCACTTTGGGCAAGTGTCTTCTACTGTAGCCTCGGGTCGACCAAAACCTTGTGAGTAGACGGAAACTGAAAGAAGCTCGTCGTATATATGTATGTATAAACATAGATCGGTAGCCACTACACGCATTTTTTCTCTCCTTGTTTTTTTTTTCTGTTTCTTTCTGTAGAAGAACGTAGCCTCGAAACGTGAAAGACTTTTTTCAATTTCCTGAGCGTTATGCTAATACATCTGTTTGTTTTATACACCACCTGTCTTCGTCTTTTGTTTTTTCGTGAACTCTCCCCCTGTATATATATATATATATATTATATATATATATATATATATATATATATATATATATATAATATATATATATATGTGTGTGTGTGTGTGTGTGTGTGTGTGTGTGTGTGTGTGTGTGTGTGGTGTGTGTGTGTGTGTGTGTGGTGTATATACGTTTGTGTGTCTGTGCTTGTCCCCCAACATCGCTTAACAACCGATGCTGGTGTGTTTACATCCCCGTAACTTAGCGGTTCGGCAAAATAGACCGATAGAATAAGTACTAGGCTTACAAAGAATAAGTCCTGGGGTCAATTTGTTCGACTAAAGGCGGTACTCCAGCATGGCCACATTCAAATGACTGAAACAAGTAAAAGAGTAAAAGAGTACCCCCAGTTCTAATTTGGAAGACTCTTTTCTGTGCTTAGTTTAAATGGCTTATTATTTTGAAATCATGAACTGTACAATTATCAGTTGATAATAGCAAATGAAGTTTTCACAGCGACTAAACAACATAATATTGTGAAGTTTCCACCACCACCACCACAATGTGGTTGTGGTCGTGACACACAAACATATATACGACGGGCTTCTTTCAATTTCCGTCTACCAAATCCACCCATAAGGCTTTGGTCGGCCTGAAGCTATAGTAGAAGAAACTTGCCCAAGGTGCCACGCAGTGGGACTGAACCGGGAATCATGTGGTTCGCAAGCAAGCTACTTACCACACAGCCACTCCTACGCCTAAGCAATTTTTAAATATAAATCTAAAACTAAGGCCTTGTCATGTCTAAATCTGGTCACACACACACACACACACACACACACACACACACACACAAAGAAACATGCACGCAGATACACACTTACACAGATATGCATACACAGACACACAGTCACACACACTGACACGCCTACACAGTCTCTCATACTCGCACGCTCACACACAGATACGCATACATGTGCACACACATGGACAAACACAGAGATACACAGACACACAGTCGCTCTCTTTCTCTCTCTCTCTCTCTCTTACACACACACACCACACACACACACCCACACACACACACACACACAAACTGATGTATAAATAGATGAGATGATCATGGAATATTTTTTATCATTTGGCTGCTTGATTAGTGCAGACCCGGGGCTAAATAAGAAGCAGACCACCATCAACATCACTATCACCATCACGATCACCCCACCACCACCACCACCACCACCACACCACCATCATCATCATTAGCAGCACCAGCAATTACAACAACAACAACAACATCAACAACAACAGCAGCAACAGCAATAATAGAAATTAGAACAACAACAACAACGGAAGACTTGATAATTTTAAATATTTTCTCAATCAGAATGTTCAGTTTTTCTTCACTTCTGTGTTAGAATTTATGAAATCAACACGGCACCAAATTTTTATAATTGCTGGTTTTCATGAATTTCAACCAATCAAAATGGCCGATTTCCGTGACTGCAAATATATTAGATTTGATTGTTATTTTCAAGTATTTCGTTGTGTAAACATTTTCAATATTCCAGCTAATACAGGTTCCACGTGAATTTAATAAAATTCCATGATCCAAAACTACATCTGATTTTCTAGTTTTAATGAATCGGGATCTATTTATTTAAATTGATCATTTTTGGTCACTCAGCCAACTGGAAATTCAATAATTTCAAATTTCTTTGATATGTCAAAATAAGGAAGTGTTATGATGACATCATTCATGTTGGAATGTGGAATTTTCCAGAATAATGAAAATAAGTCTAAAATTCTGAGAGTTAATTGTTTAAAACTGATCAATAATTACATCTTATTAAAGGCGGCAAGCTGGCAGAATGGTTTACACGCCGGGCAAAATGCTTAGCGTCGTTTTGTCCGTCTTTACATTTTAAGTTCAAATTCCGCTGACGTTCACAGTGGCATTCACCTCTTCTGGGATCGATAAAACAGGTTTCAGCTGAATACTGGGGTTGATGTAATTGACTTACCTACTCCTTCGAAATCATTTCGAATCCTGGACCAGACTGAGTGGCGGTTTTGTGTCCTCGATCGAAAAACTTCGTTTCACATTGCTCCAGTTCTCTCAGTTGTAAACGAGGAACCCTGCGACGGACTGGCGTCCCGCGCAGAGGAGAGGATATTTATTTCTTTATTGTCCACAAGGGGCGAAACATAGAGGGAACAAACACGGATAAACAAAGGGATTAAGTCGATTACAGCGACCCCAGTGTGTAACTGGTACTTACTGAATCGACCCTGAAGGGATGAAAAGCAAAGTCGACCTCGGCGGAATTTGACCTCAGAACGTAACGGCAAACGAGATACTGCTAAGCATTCTGCCAACTCGCCGCCCTCCAGGGAGAATATTGTGATCTCGATCACTTACACGCTATGGAAACTGGTCGTGTGAGTCCTAGGACTCTAGAGAGAACTTACTGGTTACACATTTTGGCACAACGTCAGCGATTTCAGGTAAGGGGGCTAAGTTGATCAAATCGACCCCAGTGATCAACTGTATTTATTTTATCGACCCCCGAATGAATGAACGGTGAAGTAGATCCCAGCGACATTTGAACTCAGAACATAAAGACGGACGAAATACCGCTAAGCATTTTGCCCGGCGTGCTAACGATACTGCCAGCTCGCCGTCTTGAGACAGTATTTATTGTCACAGTAAAGATGGAAACAATTTTCGCAAGATATCCAGCTGTGAAGGCGCGTGGCCTTGTAGCCATAAGATTGTGTTTTCGATTACCAGATTGGAGCGGGTGGCACGCTGTGTTCTTTAACAAAACATATCTTTTCATGTTGTTCCAGTCTATCCACTCAGCTGTAAATATGTTTCAGCAATAACTGGGAAGTTAACCCCGCAACAGACTGGGATCCTATTCTGCGGTCGAACACCACGTAAACCGGATCAACCCTCGGCCTGATGGTTTGGTTTGTCCCTTTTGTTCGGCCTTTGGTTTGACATGACGCTTGGGGGCCATGACAAACCAAAGCTCAGCTTCCCCCCACCATTTTTGTAGCACGGACCAGTTTCATCCAAGGCAATTTTTCCATGGATCATGCGCATAACAAAACACAATAAAGTGCACAATATATAATTTAACTATTACATATATATTGATTCAAAATTCTGGCAAAAGACCAGTAATTCCGGAGAGAGAGTAAATTGATTAGATCATCCCTAGGGCTCAGTACTTTTTTATCCACTCCAAAAGAATAGAAAGGTAAAATTCGTCCTAGGCGGAATTTAAATACAGAAAGTCAAGACGGGCGAAACGCTGCTCTGAATTTTGCCCTGTGCGCGAACGATTCTGCCAGATCGCTACCTTAAATATTACGCATACGAGGGTCCCAGCAGATACGATCAACGGAACAGCCTGCTCGTGAAATTAACGTGCAAATGACTGAGCACTCCACAGACACGTGTACTCCTAACATAGTTCTCAGTGAGATTCAGCGTGACACAGAGTGTGACAAGGCCGGCCCTTTGAAAAATACAGGTACAACTCAATTTTGCCAGCTGAGTGGAATGGAGCAACGTGAAATAAAGTGTCTTACTCAAGGACACAACGCGTCGCCGGGAATTGAACTCATGACCTTACAATCGTGAGCCGAATGCCCTAACCACTAAGCCACGCGCCCTCACACACAAATACATAATATATACATACATATATATATACATACATATATATATATATATATTATATATATATATATATACATATATATATATATGTTATATATATATATATTATATATATATATATATATATATATATAATATATATATATATATATATACATACATATATACACATATATACACATATATATATATATATTATATATATATACAATGCAAAAACACCATGCTGACTGCGATAGTCGATGAAATAGGAATAACATTATTCAAATAATCAAAACATTCATTCTTTTCTGCGCGGCCCTGTACCAAATGATCCATGGCTCGCGACTAGCTTGCATCCCGAAGGCTGGCGACTTCTGATGTTGCTAAATAACGCCCTTAGGAAAGTATGAACTCCATAATGTTTCATTTTCTATTTCCTGTGAATTAATTAGTTGTCTTGTATCTCGTCATTAATACAGAAGTCGTAAGGGAAGAGGAAGGACGGGTTTGGCGGTGGAGATGGATACGAAATAAACTGATATTTATTCTTCCTTTTTATTGTTTTAACATCTTTAATTTCTTGTTTTATTGTAGAATGAGCTGACTCACAGTTTTAAAGTAATTTTGAATTGAATGAAAAATGAATAATAAATATTTATTGGCCAAACATTAAGATTCATACTTTGTGTACAATGTCAACGAAACAAAACCGAAAACTACGATTCCTCTAATAAACGACTACAGAATGCAATATTGATGTGTGTCGACAAGAATAATTACCAACAAAATTAATTTTGATTAATTATCGGCTTTATTGGCATCAAGAAAGATATAAAATCATTTTATACGGAGGGGGGATGTATTAAACATTTCACTATATGTATGTATGAACGTGTGTACGTATGCGTGTATGTATGTATGTATGCATGTATGTGTGTGTGTGTGTGTGTGTGTGTGTGTGTGTACATATGTTCTATTTTTTGGTTTTACTATTACCATTAAAACGTTAAAAGCAATATTTCTCAACCGATTTCGTCAGATAAATTCTTGTGAGTACAGTTTTAACATCTTGTTTCTACAGTCTTGCTTACATATTTGGGTTAATAATAATAATAATAATAATAATAATAATAATAATAATAATAATAATAATAATAATTTCTACTATAGGCACAAGGCCTGAAATTTGGCGGGTGGGGTTGAGTCGATTACATCGACGCCAGTTCTCAACTGGTACTTAATTTATCGACCAGGAAATGATGAAAGGCAAAGTTGACATCCGCGGAATTTGAACTCAGAACATAAAGACAGATGATATGCTGCTAAGCATTTTACCCAGCGTGCTTACCATTCTGCCAGCTCGCCGCCTTGATAGTAATAATAATAATAATAATAATAATAATAATAATAATAATAATAATAATAATAACAATAACAACAACAACAGCAACAATAATAATAATGGCTTCAAATTTGATCCCACTTTCTGTAGTCCTACGCAAAGTCAACGCGCACCATGCGCTGAGGAAGAATGGACCTCGTCTCAACCATCTTCTCTTCATGGATGATTAAAACTGGATTATTTAAAACCTTGGGATCCTAGAGAAATAAAAGACAAGGTCATCACTGCATATTTGAAGCGCCTCAAACTTCTCTTGGAATCAAAACTCAACTCAAGGAACCTTACGACTGTCATCAACATATGGGCTGTTGCCGTAGTCCGCTATCGTTCACCCATTCTGAAATGGATACGAGATTAACCAACTCGATCGTACTACCCGAAAGACGATGACAATGCATGGCGCTCTCCAGCCTCAAATGAATGCACACAGGCTCTACATGAAGAGGTGTAATGGTGGATTTGGGCTGATTAGCGTACGGGAGTGCATCAACAGTGGAAGAAGAAGCATGGCAGAATATTTGGTAAACAGCAAACAAGACCTGCTTGTTTGCTACTAATTCAGAAGGATTTACCAAAAATGGACTTGAGAGTGCTAATGAATTCCGATCGCGAATAGCCAATAAGAGAGAAGAAACTCTACTCCACATGGAGCTACATGGTCAGTTCCACCGTAAAACTAACAACTTAAAAGACCAGGTGGCTCGGCAAGGGTGATCTAAAAAAGAAGACTGAAAGCCTAATCATCGCTGCCCAGGATCAGGCATTGAATACTAACTCAGTGAAAAGGGATATATACCACACGAGTGCCACGAAACTCTGAAGAATGTGTGGGAAGAGAGTCGAAAGCGTAACTCACATTGTTAGTGCTTGTGAAAGATTCGCGCAGAAAGAGTAGAAGCGCAGACACGACAAAGTAGCCCAAAACCTTCACTGGCTACTGTGCCGGAAGTATGGATACGAGGTAACGGGTGCTTGGTACCAACATACACCGGAAAAAGTAGTAGACGAAAAGGGGAAGGTAAAAATCCTCTGTGGCTTTGACTTCCAGACAGACAATGTGCTAGAGCATCGAAGGCCGGATATAGTAACATTTTGGCGGGATAAACAGTAATAATCCTTTCTACTGGAAGCACAAGGTATCAGATTTGGTGGGAAAGGATTAGTCGATTACATTGATCCCAGTACTCAACTGGTACTTAATTTATCGACCTCGAAATGATGAAAGGCAAAGTCGACTTCGGCGGAATTTGAACTCGGAACGTAAAAGTTGACGAAATGCCGCTAAGCGTTTTGTCCGCCGTGCTAACGGTTCTACCAACTCGACGCCTTGAGAGTGCCTAATAATCGACGTGGCAGTGCCAGGAGATTAACATATTATCTTGAAAGAAAGAGAAAAGAATGATGAATATGGAGACCTGAGAATTGAGATCGCCAAGATATGGCAGCTAAGAGAGTCAAACATAAAGGTTGTTTCTATTGTCATCGGAGCATTAGATTTAATACCAGTCAACCTGAAGAAACATCTTGAAACTTTGGAAATACCATACAATGTAGATGTATTGGAAAAATCGGCATTACTTGGAACTGAGCACATACTGCGTAAAGTACTGTCTGTCTGAGGACCTTGTCGTGGCCTGACAGACAGCACAAACACCTCAGATAGACACAATATCTTCAATCAACAATATCACGACATTGGATACTGTGCAACGACTTAAAATAATAATAAGATTAATAATACTGGTTTCAAATCTTGGTAGAGGGCCCCAGTAGTTTCTGAGGAGACGGCAAAGTCGATTACTTTGCTCCTGGTACATGGTGAGTATATAATTCATCGAACCCGAAAGGATGAAAAACATTCGAACTTAAAATATAAAACCGGGTGGAATGCCGCTAAACATTTTTTCGACGTGCTGACGATTTTGCCAGCTCACCGCCTCAATAACAAAAACAAGAAGAAGAAGAAGAAGAAGAAGAAGAAGAAGAAGAGAAGAAGAAGAAGAAGAAGAACAACAACAACAACAACAACAACAATAATAATAATGATGATGTTGATAATAATAATGATAATCATATTAATGATGATGATGATGATGATGATGATGATGATGATGATGATGATGATAAGGATGTCGAGTGTATTATTGTTACCAGGCATTAATTCGCCTTGCATTACGTATAATTACATCCATCGCTCCAAAATCTATAATTTAGCTTCATTGATGTTGTATAATAAGGGGTAAGAATCTTAATGACGACCGTCTGCTTATTGATCCAGATCTCACTTAAGACTCATTTTGCCCGTTTTTAACAATCCATATGTTATTCACTTCTTTACATTCTTTTCTTTTTTTAATAAAAAGATGTATTTGTACCAAAACTATTCTTTCCAATATCTATGATGTAATTACTACTAATCAGCGAGGCTTGACTCTAATTTATGTATTCATAACCCCGTAAAGCCACCAGCGTGTTCTGTAAAATTTGATGATTTGTTATACTCTGTTATGTTATTTAAGCCCAGGCCACAAATTGCCAAGTAGGAATATAATCAAAAGCCTTCCAGCCGTGACCAGTTTGTCTTTTATTTAGACATAGCGAATACCGTAGACTGGAACTCATTATCCAATGTGTCATTCCGCTTCGTAAGACAGTAGAGCGTATAATGTGAGGGATATTAGACTGCTATTTCTGCCACTCGAATTTTTTTTTATATATTGCCGGGTTCCGACCCGGGCAGCAGCAACAAAGTCCGCCCAGTAAACTTCTCGGTCCAACATCAATGCTTCGAGGTCCTGGATACATTCTAGGTCAGTGTCTGCGATCAAGTTGTCGAGGTAAATGTGACCATGAAGTATAGGTTTCATAAGACTAGTTTGGATGCTTCCAGGTCAGTGTGGCACGTAGCGACCAGATAGTCGTTGCCGTCTTTGTCCGAGTTCCTCGCTAACTTTCGGAAGGTCTCCATAAAGGAATTTGTTTATCATATGTTGCTGTTATTTCACATGTAGAGCCATTCGTAACACACTTGAGTAGCAGCCATCTAGCCCGTTTGATAATTTCTTATTTCTTTATTGCCCACAAGGGGCTACACACAGAGGGGACAAACAAGGACAAACAAACGGATTAAGTCGATTATATCGACGCCAGTATGCTACTGGTACTTATTTAATCGACCCCGAAAGGATGAAAGGCAAAGTCGACCTCGGCGGAATTTGAACTCAGAACGTAGTGGCAGACGAAATACTGCTAAGCATTTCGCCCGGCGTGCTAACGTTTCTACCACCTCACCGCCTTAAATTATCACCGTTTGATAATTTCTTTGTCAGTGTCTATGTTTCACGGCTATATGATTCGACAGTTGCAATGTAAACGTTGATTCTTTACGATTTGCTTTACAATTTCTTTCTATATTTTTTTCTACAAAAAATAATAGGTTGGCTGTCCAAGACTTGAGATTCGCAGATGCGAAATGCGTATGACTGTTGTTAAAAAGTTTTCTTTAAAAGGTATTAATCATGTAAGAGGGCATACAATAACTCCGGGGTTTCATCCCTTCGAGGTTGATGAAGTAAGTACTAGTTGAACACTAGAGTCGATGTAATCGATTTATTCCCATCCTCAAAACTGCTGGCCTTGTGCCAAAATTTGAAAGCAATACAGGCTCCCGGCGTATAGTCTATTACAAGTATCATTCCATGGTGATCTGATACATATAATCGGCAACAATGTGCATTACACTTAACCTATCATCTAATTTAATGCCATCTCAGGGATTTTAAGTGCCTTTATCAAAGTCCGCGCTGTTTGAAGTACTTGGACGAGATTTCAAGGAAGTCAGCAATCGATAAGGATCAAAACAATGCAAGAAGTTGGGAAAAATCGAATGTTAATACAAATTTCCTTAAAGAGGAGAAAATTACAGCAAAGCGGCGACTGAAACACATTTGCGTTGGAAAAGACAAATGAAATTTCTACACGGATGCATTTTTGTGCAAGTGAGTCTGCAGAAAGTGAATGGGCATTGGCATAAGTGCATACATACATATACATGCATACATACATACATACATACATACATACATACATACATATACCATTCTTTACGTGGGAACAACACCCATTCTCACCTGACCCCTAAACGTTTTCTTCTTTACATCACATATTTTCCTTTCTTTTCTGGTTTCTA
>NW_021832849.1:77500-92500 GCF_006345805.1 Octopus sinensis
CCTTTGACTTGCTAAAGTTCATAGTAAACATTGAGTTGATTCGAAGATTACTGATTCAATCCATCACTGGAACTAAAAATCTATAAAACTTTCCAGACGTTTATCATTTAAGTATATATGAGCATGTCTAGATATGCAACTATACGCATGAGAATACATACATAAGAAAAAAACCTACAAATCTGCACACATATATGCATATAAATCTGCACATATATATATATATATATATATATACACACACATACATACATACATACATACAAACATACAAACATACATACATACATACATACATACATACATGCATACATGCATGCATACATACATACATACATACATACATGCATACATACATACATACATGCATGCATACATGCACACATACATAAATAAAACTGAACAATGACATACATGCAGCTAACATGCACATACAAATACAACCTGTAAGCGGAACTGTGAAAATATGCAAGACTTTTCTCATGTTCACTTTGGGACGTTTTGTTATTTACATTCCAGCGTTGGTGCTTTGTATCTCTTAGAAAGCAGCCCCTTCCTTCAAGGAAGATTTCAAATAATTAAGAACAAGAGAACATACATGCATACATACGTAAATACATATAAACATGTTGGCCATCAATTAATTAAGCAGTATTTAATTATCTTCGTTAAGTTAGTTGAAGAATTGGGAGATTACAAGGATTTGAGGTTAAAGCGTTAATAAGCTTTCGTTTGATCGCCCCAAGTCCTAAAGAGGTGGTTCGTAGATAGATGTTGTATTTCGTTGTTGCGATAGTTATTATTATTTGTTGTTCAGCCTTCAGCCACAAATCAATCTTGATTGAACAGACTTGTGATCAAAAGCACTGAAGCTCTTTTATTCATACGTAACGTATCTAGGATTACAATAAGCAATATATCCTTTCAGTTTTAGACAATAGAGCGTGATTTGATGCAGTTGTAGCTGCTATTTCTAGAAGGTGGGACAACCGCGCAGAGGCGCCTTTTAAGAAATAACCGCAACCCCAACCCTATCCCTAATATTCTTGAGAACCCCTGTCTAAGAGGAAGAGACTCAATCAGTTAGATTTTCTCTAGATACGTGACATGGGCACAGAAATCTCCTATGATGCCCCAATCACTCAATGACTTATGGCACGCCAATCAATTTCCTGATTGTATGGTAGCGAGTTGGTGGAATTGTTAGCGCGTCGGACAAAATGTCCAGTGACATATCTTCCTGGCTCTGAGTTCAAATCCCACCGAGATCAACTTTAATTTTCATCCCTTTCGAAGTTTATGAAATAAAGTACCAGTCAAATACTGGAGTCGATGTTGTCGACTTGTTCTCTCCCATCAAAAATTGCTGGCTTTGAAACTGGTTTTGATTCCCGGTTCAAGAGCAATGTTGCGATCTCGGTCATTTATTCTCCATAGAAAGCGGATAACCGATCTTATGAATTCTAAGGCTCAGGGGGAAAAAAAAAAGATGAATGGGTTTATATGTCTTCGTATAATCTTGTATGTATGTTCGCCAAGATGTGTATGTGAGTGTATTACGTCGTTCTGCATGCTTGTATGCATTTGTATTTATATGTATGTGTGTATGTTTTTTGTGTATTCTTGCATGAAAGTGTATGAAAATGAATGTATGTGCGTAATATGTGTGTATGTTAGTATACACGTGTTCATGAATGAGCTTAGTACTGATCTGCCCTTCCTCTTGTGGTGTTAATATTTATGAAAGGCGCTGAGCTGGGATAATCGTTAGCGCGCCGGGCGAAATTTTGAGCAGTTTTTCGCCTGTCTTTATGTTCTGAGTTCAAATGCTGTCGAGGTAGGTTGACTTTGTCTTTCATATTTTCGGGGTCGATAAAGAAAGTACCAGTTAAGCGCTGTGGCCAATGTAATCGATTTACTCTCCCCCACCTCAAATTACTGGCATTGTGCCAAAATTTGAAACCAGATGTAAAGGCGGCGAACTGGCAGAATGGTTACCATACCGGACCAAATGTTTAGCGGCATTTCGTCTGTTTTTACATTCTAAATTCAAATTCCATCAAAGTCCACTTCCACTTTCATCCTTTCGGGGTCGATGAAATAAGTACCTGTTGAGCACTGGGATGTATTCGACTAACCCACTCACCCGAAATTGCTGACGTCGTGCCAGAATTAGGAACGAATATTTATGTGTATGTATGTATGCACATACATGTATGTATATGTATATTAGTATATGCATGTGTATATGTATGCACATTTCAATGCTTGTGTATGTATGTATGCATGTATATATATTTCTTTATTGCCCACAAGGGGTTAAACATAGAGGGGACAAACAAGGTCAGACAAAGGGATTAAATCGATTACATCGATTCCAGTGTGTAACTGGTACTTTATTTATCGACCCCGAAAGGATGAAAGGCAAAGTCGACCTCGGCGGAATTTGAACTCAGAACGTAGCGGCAGGCGAAATACCTCTAAGCATTTCGCCTGGCGCGCTAACGTTTCTGCCAGCTCGCCGCATGTATATATGCATGTCTGTATGTATGCATACATGTACGCATGTATGTATGTATGTATGCAGGTATGTATGTATGTATGTATGTATGTATGTATGTATGTATGTATATGGTCTGCGCGTGTGTTTGTAATTTGTATGCGTGTATTTACGGTGCGTGCGTATTTAGATGTATGTTTAGGTATATGCATGAATGTGTAAGTATATGCGCAAATATGTATGTGTACATGTATGACTAATGTGCATGTATTCATGCATATAGTGTCTTTGTGTGTGTGTGTGTGTGTATGTGTGTATGTATGTGTGTGTGTGTATTATTAAATCCAATTGTTGCCTGCAAAAATCTAATTAAATGAAAGCTTACTCTGATCCTTTCCATGAAATATGACCAAAAGTCATTAACATAAGTAGCTAATTGCCACGCAAATGCAATTAGTAGCCTCAGGTAATTTGTCTATTCTAATTTATTCTAGTTTTAATTCTTTTATGCAGGGTTACACCACCACCACCGCCACCACCACCGCCACCAACGCCGCCGCTTCCGTCGCCGCAAACACAACCACCACCACCACCGCGTCGTCGTCGCCGCCGCCGCCGCCGAAGTTAAAATGATAGATTTGTGCACTGACCATTTGAAAGCCATCCTGTCACACAAAGTTAATTAAAAATTTTTTGCTGACCCATTCTCCCTTGTTGCAGGATAGGTACCATGCAGAGGCAACAAATTCAGTTTACTGTTGTTATTGATACAAGACGGCAACAGCGATGTAACGAACATCTGCTAGAAATAACAGAGAATAATATCCTCAAATCACATCCATCCATGCATCGTCCCATCCCACTTCTGTGTTCACTATTCCTGGGACGATCGTTGGAATAAAGTCTTCAGGCACCTCCTCCATAGGGGCCTATCAGAAACTAGCGTCATTAGACTTTGCTGCTGCATTCCCAATCATAACCAGCAGAGACAATGGATATTATCCAACCAACTCACTGTTTGAAAAGAATTGTGGAAAACGAACTCAGTTCGAAGGCTTCTGACGCTGCAAAACATCTCGAAGTTAGTCCAAGAACGTGTGTTATATGTCTGCATAAGCTTGGGTATTATGGACGAGCAGCTGGAAGAAAGCCTCTCCTTCAACCAATTAATGTCATGAAAAGAAAGAAATGGGTTAAGGAGATGTCAGAAAAATCCAGTTCATTTTGGGATAGAGTGATTTCCTCAGATGAATCCAGAGCTTATTTTCAGACAGTGGACGTGTCTGGGTCTGGAGGCTTCCCAATCAAGAATTTGATTTGAAACGACTCTAACCAACCATGAAACATGGCAGTATCTCTGTAATGGTATGGGGAGCTGTCACCAGCAATGGTCGTTTTGAGCTGATTGAATGTGTTGGAACCATAAACTCTGAAAAATACATCGAATTACTTAAGCAAGGACTACTTTCGATGTATTCACGCAATGACATAACGAAAAATGAGTTTTTATTCATGGAAGATGGAATCAACAATGGCTGACTGAAAATAGGATCACAAGACTTCCTCGGCCGAGCCAATCTCCTGACAAGAACCCAACTGAAAATCTTTGGAGCATACTAGATAGAGCTAAACGAAAAACTCGACAGAAACCTAAATCTAAAGATATTTCGATTGTTGCGTGAAAAGTGGGCAGAAATTTCACAAGAGACAATCACTAAGCTCATCAGTTCAAAGCCAAAAAGAGTTTCTGAATTAAAAACTGCAAAGGGAATGTCAACTAATTACTAAAGTATGGAGTCCTACCTATCGATTACATTTCAATTGATCGCTGTGCGTATTAAATAAAAGATTTTGAAAATTAAAGGTGTCTATTTACTTCCTGCATGTCTGTGTATATATATGTGCGCATATACATACGTATGTATATATATATATATATATAATATATATATATATATATATACATTTGGGCACAGACGTCACGAACCGTGTACAACAAAAAATACGAAGTATGAGTACATGGAATATGAACTATTTTTTCGAACAACGAAAGACACAAATGGAAAACAAGACAAACAACATAAAGAACGACACTTTATCAGTTGGCTGTTTTTCTACTCTCGTATTTCGAGCATTTAACAACAATATACGCTTTCGATAAAACAGTTGCTTCCGCAAAGCAAATTGAATAAAATTTGGGATTTTTCGGAGGGTCAAAATTGGTAACACAAATAGGACAGTGAAAACAAACAGGAAGGGCCGCTAAGCCTAAACGAGGTCGAGGTAGCGAACGCGTAAATTAAACTTGGACAGGAGACAGACATAAACGCGCCTTCCTTGTTCCAGCTACAACGGAGGGAAAGAAAGAAAGAAACAAAAGTTAGGAGAAGAAAGAAATATGGCCGATGGTCACGTGGGAGCCACGTGAGAAAAGGAGGAGGAGTGAGGGAGAGAGAGTGACAGAGTAATAGGATAGAAGAGTGGAGGAAGAGGAGGTAAAAGAATAAGAGAGAGAAAGAGTGGTAAAAACCTAGTATTTTGGGGGAACTAAATTCCCTTAAAACAATAGGTGCATATAAAGCATAAAGTTTATAATCATTTAAAAGAAGAAAAGAAAAGAAATGGAGATAAGGAAGTTAATAATTGTTTATTATTAACAAATTGATCATCTTCGCTTCTTACAGCCGTTTTAATTAATACTCAATAATTTAATTGCAAATTTGTACCTTAAATTTACATTTATGTGAGATGAGTATAATTTCATCAGAGGAAAAAAGATGTACCTTTGGATGTACCTTTCAGCAGACACTACTGAAATGAATTGTTAAACGCACATATAACATCAGAAGGTACATCTTTTTAACTCTGATGAAATTATACTTATGTCACATAAATGTAAATTTAATATACAAATTTGTAATTAAATTATTTGTAATTAAAACGGCCTTAAAAGCGAAAATGACCAATTTGTTAATAAACAATTATTAACTTCCTTATCTCCATTTTCTTTTCTTTTCTTCTTCTTATATATATATATATATATATATATATATTATATATATATATATGTATAGATATAGATATATTAAAATTTAGCATAAATAACTGAGTGATTAAAGTTCGTTTACGGAAAACGTTTTTGAGTACACGTATAAAAGGTATTATGTATATATATATATATATACATATATAAAAACTTACTTGGAGAAAAGAAACGAAACGACGCGATGGCGCTCAGTCATACAATAATTTAATAAATAAAATATATGCATACATACATACATATATGTACGTACCTACATCTACATGTATATATACATGCATATATATATGCATATATATATAATATATATATATATATATATATATATATATCTATATATATATGCATATATATATATGCATATATATATATATATGTGTGTGTGTGTGTGTGTGTGTGTGTGTGAATACAGGACACCACAAATAAACGTAGAACACAACGAGAAACGAAAACATAAAGTCAAACAAGGAAACAGACTTTTTTTAACAACGAAAAAACAGAGTACAAGACAAACAATGCAAGGAATATTCCCCTTCATCAGCTGTCCCTGGATCGACTCAATGCGTGTTTCGAAGGTAAGGACAGAACACGACCCGTCGATTCAATCCTTCCTGCGAAAGAATTAAAATGCAAAGAAATACAAATATTTGTATTTCTTTTACGTCCTGTACTTGTTACATTTTTTCTTTCCTTGTTTTTACCCCTCTGCAAAGGAATTTTATTTGTATTGCTTTTACGTCCTGTACTTGTTACATTTTTTTCTTTCCTTGTGAATAGTGTGGGTGGGTTAACGAGGTCATGCCGTTTTTGGTCAAAAACTGTCTGACACCCAAGGCGGCGTGCGCAGGAGCATGGTCGTGATGGAACCGTCACTCTCCACTTTGCCACAGGTCGTGGCGCTTTTGTGTTACTGCGTCTCGCAAACTTCAGAACTGCCAAGTAAAATATCTAGTTAACAGTTTGACCAGGAGGAACAAATTCTGTGTGGGGACAATTTCTTTTGCATTGATGAAACAAATCAGCATCATTTTGACACTGGACTTCACTTGACGTGCTTTTGTGGGGTGTGGTAACATTGAAAGCTTCCATTGACTTGATTGCTGCTTCGTTTCCGAGTTGTAGCCACAGCAGTAACTTTCGTCACCAGTGATGACCTTCGAAAAAAGGTCCAGATCAACTTCCAACTGTTCTTTCAGTTCTTGACACGCATTCAGTCATGACTGCTTTTGATCTTCTGTGAGCAAGTGAGGCACAAATTTTGCTGCAACTCTTTTCATTCGCAATTCCTCGCTCAAAATTCTTTGGCAGAAGCTCCAGGACACACCAGTCATATCAACATGTTCCTCTATTGTTCCACGATGGTCCTCTAAGATCAGTTCATGTATTTTTGTGATGTTTTCATTCGTTCGGGAGGTCGACGGTCGTCCTAAACGAGGCTGGTCTTCAAGCGACAAGCGACCATTCCTAAAGCGTGAAAACTACTCGTAAACTTGTGTATTGCTGATGGCAGCGTCCTTGTAAGCTGTTAGAAGAATAAGAACCGTTTCGACCGCCGAGGGTGCCACTTGATATGATCAACGGAATAGCCTGCTCGTGAAATTAACGTGCAAGTAGCCGAGCGCTCCATAGACACGTATACCCTTGACATAGTTCTCGGGGCTATTCAGCGTGACACAGAGTGTGACGAGGCTGGCCCTTTAAAATACAGGTACAACAGAAACAGGAAGAAAGAGTGAAAGTTGTGGTGAAAGAATACAGCAGAGTTCATCACCACCCCCTACCGGAACCTGGTGGAACTTTAGGTGTTTTCGCTCAATAAACGCTCACAACGCCCGGTCTGGGAATCGAAACCGCGTTCCTATGACTGCGAGTCCGCTGCTCTAACCAATGGGCCACTGCGCCTCCACATACTCGCACACACACACACACATATGTCTGTGCTTCTGTCTAAATAAATTCACTCGTAAAACGCCTGTCTCTGTGTCTGTGTGTCCGCACTCTCACATGTATTCATATATTCTTGTACAGGCTTCAGCCTTCTGGCTTTGGTCGTGCTGGCCTGAATAATTATGTATTTCGGCATTTCTCTATAAGTTGTGTGTGTGTTTGCATATGTGATCTGCACGCAGTGTTGTGCCTCTCTAAGTTGTATTCATTTGTACATATATGTATGTAGATGTGTGTGTGTGTGTGCGTGTGTGTTTGTGCGTGCGTTGTTGTATGAGTGCATGTGTGCTTTTGTTTTCTGTGTGCGTGTGTATCTGTGCTTATGAGTTCTTTCTATGTGAATTAATTCTGTGCTTGTATCCGTACGAGTTTGTGCGTGTGTGTGTTTCTGTGCGTGATTTCTGTTTGTATGTCTGTATGCTTATGTATATGCGTGTGTGTGTGCGCGCGCGCGTTTGCTTTTGTGAATTCAATGTGTATGAGTTTTCTGAGTTCAAATTCTGTCGGAGTCGACTTTGACTCTCATCCTTTCGGAGTCGATTAAATAAGAACCAATCAATTACTAGGACCAGCGCAATAAATCCACCCCACCCACCCCTCAAAAACTGCTGGCTCTGTGCCAAAATATGAAACCTCTGCTATACAATATTCAGTTCTGTTAGCGTACGTGTGTGAGGGCGTACGTGTGTACGAAATACAACCAGGCATCACTCGTGACAGAGTATTGCTACGTAGTAGGTAGCATGCTTTCATCGTATCAGGACAATTATCTCGCTAGGACAATTACTGCCCTTGGTTAATTAGCCCCTCTCCAATATATTAAGAAGTTTTAAATCATCATCTGTTGGCCTTAGGAGTAAGTGTCCTTGTGTATGTGTGTGGCGGGATGTTATTGTTTATGGAAAGTAAATGTCCTAGACTTACTTTCACTAAGTGTTTTAGCTGCGTACGTGATGCTGAAGAAGATATAGAACCACTTTCGTTCCCTCTTACTCAACTGTCATTCAATATGTGTCAGGTGGCTGGTGTGTGTGTGTGTGTGTGTGAGAGAGAGAGAGAGAGAGAGAACTGGAGTAACGTGAAATAAAGTCTCTTGCTCAAGAACATAATACACAGCCCGGTCCGGGAATCGAACTCATTACCTCATTATTGTGAGCCCGACGCTATAACCACTGAGCCATGCGCATTCACTGATAGTAACATTTTAATATACCAATAGTGGTAGGATTTAATTTAACTTTCGTACCTATCCTCACCTATGGTCAGCGGACGAGTACAACATGAATGCAACGCCTTGGTCAAGAACACAACGCACCGCCAAACAAACACTTTTGATGATTTGCCGAACACCGAAACCACTGAGTGGCGCATTCCACCGTTATGTATGTATGTATGTATGTATGTATATATGTATGTATGTGTGTATGTATGTGTGTATGTTTATTTGCATGCATGTATGGTATATATACATGTGCATGTATTTATGTATGATATGTATATGTGTATGTACGTAGGTGATTGTCTGTGTATGCGTATATATATATATATATAGCAATAGTAATTCTCTAAATGAGATATAGACAGTAACTGCTCCATAACATAAGGGACTAAAGCCATCTGAATATGGCTAGGGACAGGGCAGGGTGGTGGGGGTGTTACTGTTGCATTTAGCCCCAGGCGAACATCAACGTCGCCAGATAGGCTTGACACCATCACGGTGTCCTTTAACCTGCAAAGGGAGATAATTCCCCGATGAAGCGGAAACCACACACGGACCATGGTTTCAAGGTGTATTGCCTATCATCAACGTGTGGTAGGCCCCCGCTTCCTAGACGAAATCTCACTCTGCAGGATATTCATATATAGATTTTCAAGCAAAATACATTTGCTGATTTCGAAAATCTGTTCGACAGCAATAGATTTTCGAAATCAGCAAATGTATTTTGCTTGAAAATCTATATATGAATATCCTGCAGAGTGAGATTTCGTCGAGGAAGCGGGGGCCTACCACACGTTGATGATAGGCAATACACCTTGAAACCATGGTCCGTGTGTGGTTTCCGCTTCATCGGGGAATTATCTCCATTTGCAGGTTAAAGGACACCGTGATGGTGTCAAGCCTATCTGGCGACGTTGATGTTCGCCTGGGGCTAAATGCAACAGTAACACCCCCACCACCTGCCCTGTCCCTAGCCATATTCAGATGGCTTTAGTCCCTTATGTTATATATATATATATATACATATATATTTTTTGTATGTATGTATGTATGTATGTATGTATGTATGTATGTATGCATGTATGTATGTATGTATGTATGTATGTATGTATATTTGAAATGAACAGCTTTGTCACACTGTCAAACTAAATCACTCTGAGTGATTAAGAGTGTAAAGTGTGTGTGTGGAATATCCAGCCACCTACACTACATTACAGAAGAGTATATAACTCAGTCGATCCAATAGCTGAAAGTCAACAGTCGATACCGACGGAAACCCCTTTACGCCTTTTACTCTTTGCGTGAGTGAGCATGGTGTATAGTTAAATATTGCTATTGTGTGTATGTGTGTGTGTGTGTGTGCAAGTGTGTGCGTGCGTATATGTGTGTGTATATATATATATGCGCGCGCGTGTGTGTGTGTGTCTGTGTGTGTCGGTGTTTGTGTGTATAAGGGAGTATGATGTATGGTTGTATCTTGCATATGTTCATATGAGTGTGTGTGTGTGTGTGTGTGTGTATGTGCGCACGCGTGTGACTGGACTACACGTAGTCGTCTGAGCGACTCTCAATTTAACGTAAGTCTTCATCAGGAATAACCTGGAGCAATATAACCACCACAGCCGTCAACACCATGACCACCAAACACTACACCCTAACCCCAACCACGCCCACTACCACCATCACTACCACCACCACTACCACCATCCCACCACTATTACTACCAGGTTTATATTTTCTGAGGAGAATGTATTTAGAAGATAGTATGTTGTGATGTGTCCATTTTGCTGCTATGTCTAGCATGTTTGTTGTCTGCATCAGAGACAAGTCCTCGGCTCGTAAGGCCGCTTATGTTGTTATGCTCCCGGCCTTTCTCATCATATCTTTTATTCAAACATATAATGTATCCAGGATTCCATTATCCAGTGTGTCTTTTATTGTTTTTCTTTGAAGTAGTTAGGATGTGTGATTTGAGGGCTATTTATCTGCTATTTCTAATGGGAAATAACCGCAGAGGAACTCCTTCGCTGCCTGGTAAAAGCATAAATTTGTAGTGTAGTGTATTAAAATGTTACCACCAGTGATCGCTCATTGTCTAACACGTGTTGGTACGTAGCAACAGTAAGTTCCAACATGCTAGACAACGAGCGAGCCCTGACAGTAAAGGGTGAAAACCCCACTTCGGTCATGAATGACCATGGGATTGCACCTTGAGAGTTGCCCTCCGAGGCACAAGTCCGGGCATGGTTGTTCATGGAAGACCAGTAGTTACCCATGCATACCAGCCTCCCCTCGCCACACCACCAGTGTTGTCCAGGGGAAGGCAAAGGGGCCGATACAGCCTGGCACCAGTGACGTCACAACTCATTTCTACAGCTGAGTGAACTGGAGTAACGTGAAACAAAGTCTCTTGCTCAAGAACACAACACACAGCCAGTCCGGGAATCGAACTCATTACCTCATTGTTGTGAGCCCGACGCTCTAACAACTGAGCCATGCGCATTCACTGATAGTAACATTTTAATATACCAATAGTGGTAGGATTTAATTTAATTATCGTACCTATCCTCACCTATGGTCATGAATGGTGGGAAATGACTAAAAGAGTACAACTGCGAATACATGCGGCTAAAATGGGGTTCCTCTGAAGGATCTTTGGAATCACATTCCTCGACAGGGTGTATAGATCGGAGATTAGGGTGTCTTTCCAGATCGTGCCGCTACTTTCAGTCATTGAGAAGTCACTGCTTATGGTACAACACAACAGACATGTGACTATAATGCCGCAGGAAAGAAACGCAAGAGGGATTTTCAAAGCCGAGCCAGCACGAGGGAGACTTAAGGGTAGACTT
The DNA here is from genome assembly GCF_006345805.1 of Octopus sinensis. Taxonomy (NCBI): domain Eukaryota; kingdom Metazoa; phylum Mollusca; class Cephalopoda; order Octopoda; family Octopodidae; genus Octopus; species Octopus sinensis. The sequence continues at coordinate 89,062 of NW_021832849.1, forward strand.
AAGGGTAGACTTAAGAATGAGATGGATGGATAATATTTATGGTCTCAGTTGGTTACACTTGGGAATCCAGCTTGAAAGTTTAATGTTAGTTGCATATGATATGACCTCATGGAGGAGGTACATGAAGACGTCACATCCACGATCCTCCCAAGAATAGTGGGCGGAGAAGATGGATAAATGGGTGGGTGTATGGATAGGGTCTGTGTTGGTCATTGATGCATTGTGTAGCCTGGATAGGAGATTTTGAGGAAGACGGTTGCATACGGTCTCTCCTCCTAACACCACTGACATTCATCCAAGGTAAAGGCCGCTAATTTGGGCCGATCTAGTATTGAACCAGTGGCGTCGCACGCATAGCAGCAGGAATACAAAAGGGCGGGAACAAATACCGTAAGGCATCTCTTCCAATCCCTCTAGCGTGGGAGTATTCTATCAAGTAATGTCTATAATCCAATATTTACGCGTTACTATTTATAGCTTTATCTGTTTCGAGATTCACCAATCCACAAACAGAATTATTTCACGTTCTCCCAAAAGTCAACAACATACAATTCTCGCTGGTAAGAATAAAATTTCTAAAACGAATTGGCAGACACGCTAAGAGTGACCTAATATGCATATATACATATACGTATATACATATATCTATAGACATATATACATGCACACACATACGCATACGCACACATACGCGCGCGTGCACACACACTCACACATGAGTGTGTGCGCGTGTTCGTATGAGTGTGAATTTGTATACAAATGTAAACTCATCACATTGAACAAGAAACAAAAAGAAACGATTCAACATTAAAAAAAGAATGTCAAAATATTTTTTCATTCCAGCCGAAACAGCAAATATCGTGGAACTGATTAAGATAAGGCGACGAGCTGGCAGAAACGTCACGCACTGGGGTCGATGTAATCGACTAAATCCTTTTGTCTGTCCTTGTTTGTCCCCTCTATGTTTAGCCCCTTGTGGGCAATAAAGAAATAATAATTATTATTAAGGCGGCGAGCTGGCAGAATCGTTAGCACAGCGGGCGAAATGCTTAGCGGCATTTCGCCCGTCGATACGTTCTGAGTTCAAATTCCGGCAAGGTCGACTTTGCCTGTCATCCTTTCGGGGTCGATGAAATAAGTGCTAATTGAGCAGTGGGGTCGAGGTAGTCGACTCATCCCCTTACCCCCACTTCAGGCCTTCTGCCTATCGTAGAAAGAATTATTATTATTATTATTATTATTATTATTATTATTATTATTATTATTATTATATTGAATTATGTATTTGATAATTTATTTGAAAATACATCCAACTGAATATATGTTTATATATTTGAAATTATATTTATATATGCAATAAATGAAATTCTTTCTTTTTGTTTTCGATTCAAATATCGTTCGGATATCGGAGCCGTGAAACTCGATCACGAAATTTGAAGCTTCAGCTTTAACACACACACACATACACACACACACACACACACCACACACACACACACACACACACACACACACACACTTCTATATATACATACATATATTTATACGCATACGTGTGTGTGTGTGTGTGTGTGTCTGTGTCTGTGTCTGTGTATCTGTGTATATACGATGCACAGTTTCTCTCATTCGCAAAGTAATGGAACCCAGAACTTTATGGTTGCAAAGCGAACCTCTCATCATATAAAAGAAACTGAAGACCTAGAGGGCGGCGGGCAATAATTAAATACCACAAGGCATTGTTTGTCTAGCAATCTGTCATTCCTGTCTTTCGCAGTGTTAACAATAATGGTATGAAATGTAGGCACAGGGCCAACGATTTTCGAGGAGCAGTTAGTAGATACCATTAACACCTGTGCTTGGCTGGTACTTATTTTATTGACCCCGGAAGGATGAAAAGCAACCTCGGCCACTGCGAATTTGAACTCAGAACGTAGAGAGTCGGAAGAATACTGCAAGGATAATCTACCGTCCAACATAGGTAGAAGGGGTGAACCTTGTCGGAGATGTTTAGTCCATTAAATTAATCCCCAGTACTTGAAGAGTCCTTTGTTTTATTAACCCCGGAAGGATGAAAGATAAACTTAACCTCAGCGGGATTTGAACTCAGAACGTAAAGACGTAAGAAATACTGCAATTTCAATCTTCTCTTCAGCATAGACAAAAAGCCTGAAGTTTTGGTCTGTGGGTTAATTGACTAAATTAACCCCATACGTTGACCAGTACTTTGTTTTATCGACTCCGAAAGAATGAAAAGCAAAGCTGACCACAGTAGGATCTGAACTCGGAACGTAAAGAGCCGGAACAAATACAGAAAAGGCAAACTACCGTAACACAAGCGCAAGGTCAGAAATTTGGAAGAGTGGATTAGTCGATTAAATTAATCTCAGTATTTGGCTGGTACTTTATTTTATCGATCCCTGGAGGGATGAAAGGTGAAGTTGACTTCGCCTTGATTTGAACTCGGAACGTAAAGAACGGTAATTATATATCGCAAAGCGTTGGGTGTATTCTCGATTAAATCGATCCAGTAATTGGCCGGTAGTTATAGGTATTTTATTAACCTTGTGGACACCCCGCCCCGAACACACAGACACAGAAATACTCACACGACGTATATGTATTATCGATTTCGGAGAGCTGCTGGTGCTGATGGTGGTAGTTGTGGTGGTGGTGTTCCTCCTCCTCCTCCTCCTCCTCCTCCTCCTCCTACTACTACTACTACTACTACTACTACTACTACTACTACTACTACTACTACTACTACTACTACTACTTTCTACATATATAAATAAACAGATGGATAAATAAAATAATTTCTTACGCAAGAAATTGTAACACAAGACCCTCATATTTGTGAGGGAGGGCTGGAGCGAGGAAGGGTGGAAGAGAGGAAGGAAGGTTGTATTGTAGATCGAACCTTTAACCTCTTCCCTACCCATCTCATTACGTTCTGAGTTCAAATTCCGTCGAGGTCGAATTTGCCTTTCACCCTTCGGGATCGATAAATTAAATACCAGTTGCGTACTGGGTCGATCTAATCGACTGGCCCCCTCCCCCAAAATTTCGAGCCTTGTGCCTAGAGTAGAAAAGAATACCGCTGGGGAGTTACCCGGGGCTTCGTCGCTCACGGGTCAAGTGTGGTCAATATTAATCTATGTAATTTGTGGGTGAAGGTGCATGGTTAAGTGGTTAGGTGGATTCAGCTCAGGTCGTAAGGTTGTGATTTGGATTCCCGGTGACGCGTTGTATCATTGAGCAAGACACTTGATTTTCATGTTACTCCAGTCGGTTCCGCCGGCAAAAATGAGTTGTACCTGTAATTCAAAGGGACCAGCCTCGTCACGCTCTGTCTCACGCTGAATCTCCTTCAGAGCTACGTTAAAAGTACGAGTGTCCTCGCACGTTCATTTCACAACCAGGCTGTTCCGCTGCCAGTTAA
>NW_021832849.1:95000-96879 GCF_006345805.1 Octopus sinensis
GAAAGCAGCACCAGTCGCTTAGACAAACGCTGGCTCTATGAGAGCAGGATACAGCACGAAGAGAAGTTATACGCAAACCTTATATACACATATATACACATATATATATTTATATATAAATTGCATACATATATGTCATGTAATATAATATATTATATATATATATTTACAAATATGTTATAAAAGAACTAATACTATATACATACACACAAATCTTTCTCTGTTTATCTTCAGTCTGTCCTTCTCTCTCTCTCTCTCTCTCTCTTATAGCTATATATATATATATATATAATATATATAAAATATATATATATATGCACACGCATACATACATGCAAACAAGCGCACATATATCACCATCATTATACCATCAATATAACCACACATATTATGTACTTTGATTTATCTGTATTGTATATCATAATTTATATATATATATATATATATATATATACATTATATGTAATACTATATATACAAATATATACATACACTACACACGCGTTTGTTTATACATATGCACGCAAGCGCGCACATGCATTCAACAGACGTGTTCAAAAAGAAGTTGGTTCGCGAAATACTTAACACCAACCAACGATATATACACACATAAAAATATATATGTATATACACGCATAAATATACACAAATATGTGTCTACACATTGAAATGTTTTGACACGTTCTCATTCTCTTAATCGCTTTTCTTTTTTATATTCATTCATTCCACTACTTTTGCATCTTCCTTCAGGCACGCACCCACACCTACATATACATAAACACATATATGTATTTATATACAGCACACCTACGTACATACATATACACATACGTACGTACATAAATACTTATACAATATCAAATACAAACGTACTTTCACTTTCACATAAACACATACGCAAACGTCAACACACACACACATCTTTCTCCTTCACACGCATGCACACGCACACGCACACATACAGATGAACGCAACACACAGACAAAATCACGCAGAAAAACTTCAAACCCTTAATAAGCATTAAAAAGTAAGAAAAAAACCCCCCAGCAAAGCACCCGTAACAAAACACAAATAAAATACTCATACATACACGCATTCATACGTTCACATGCACATATATACACGCGTATATATACACAGTCATTTTGCCGTTATACACTGATAAGAAAGAAAGAAAGAAAAAAGTAACACAAAGCAAAAAAAAAAGACAACTAACACAAACTTACAAACAAGTATATTCAAAACACACACACAGACACGCACATATGTACACTAATTTGTATATACATTTTCCTGTGCTTTTATTTATGGTGTATACACACGTAGAACCAAAGTTACAAGACGGAATGGATTTAACTTGTAAAAAGTAAGTAGCACCTTCCTAAATTCATTCCACACACTCTTAACTTACAAATTTTCTTTTCCTGCTTACCATACTTTAATAGTTCTATACCCGTCTGTTGTTCCATACATATATACCTGTTTGTTGCTCTCGCTCAATATATCTCTCCTTATATATGTTTGTTTCAAGCCTTTGTATTTATTTGTTATTCCATACTGTCGTATCTGTTGTTCTACACCTTATACTTGTTTGTTCTTCCATAAATTTATATTTGTTATTCCGTATTCTTGTAAATGTTAGCTGGACAGACACGTTAGCACGCCGGGAGAAATGCTTAGCGGTATTTCGTCTGTCGTTACGTTGTGAGTTCAAATTCCGCTGAGGTCGACTTTGCCTTTCATCCTTTCGGGGTCGATAAATTAAGTACCAGTTACGCACTGGGGTCGCGATGTAATCGACTTAATACCTATGTCTGTCCTTGTTTGTCCCCTCTATGTTTAGCCCCTTGTGGGTAATAAAGAAATAGGTATTTCGTCT